>NW_027076108.1:0-25365 GCF_963932015.1 Anas acuta
GGTCCCGGGGGTCCCGTCCCCCCCCAAACTCACCCATGAGGAGGCCGAGGAGCAGCGAGAGGCCCCCGAAGGCCATGGCGGGGCCGGGCCCGGCTCGGGGCCGGCTTCGGGGCCGGTTCGGGTCCTTTCGGGCCGGGTTCGGGTCCTTTCGGGTCCTTTCGGGTCTTTTCGGAACCCTTCGGGTGGCTTCGGGTCCGGTTCGGGTGGGTTCGGGCCCCTTCGGCCCGGTTCGGCCCCGGTTCGGGTCCCTTCGGGTCCCTTCGGCTCCTTTCGGCTCCTTTCGGCCCCTCCCGCCCCCCCTCAGCCCCCTGCCCCCGCCATGAGCCCCTCCCCCGCTGCCCTCGGGGGTTTTGGGGGGGTTTTGGGGGGTCCCGGCGGCTGCTGAGGGCCCGGGGTGAGGAGGGGGCTTCAGGGCATGGCCGCAGGGGGGGGTCGGGGCCGCTTCGGCTCCTTTCGGGGCTCTTCGGAAGCCTTCGGGGGCTCGGGGAGGGTTCGGGAGGGTTCGGAAAGGTTCGGAAGGGTTCGGAAGGGATCGGAAGGGTTCGGAGGGGTTCGGAGGGGTTCGGGAGGGGCTCGGGGAGGGTTCGGAAAGGTTCGGAAGGGTTCGGGGAGGGGTTCGGAAACCTTCGGCTCTTTCCGGAGCCGCTCGGCCCCGGCGCAGTGCGGCGGAGGCGGCAGGGGGCGGGGTCAGGGCGTGGCCACGCCCCCCCTCCAACTCCCCCTCACGGCCGGTCCCAAAATGGCGGCGGTTCGACCCAAAATGGCCAAAACCGACCTAAAGCAGCCAAAATCCGCCCTAAAGCAGCCAAAATCTGCCTTAAATCCACCAAATTCTGCCGTAAATCCACCAAATTCGCACTCACGTCGCTTGATTTTGCCCTACGTCCTTTCAAATCTCACCTAACGCCTCACAATTGCCACACAAAATGTCCCATTTTCATACATTTTTGACCAAATTCCACCTAAATCACCCCAAAATGTACAATTTCCAGACGAATTCCACCTAAATCCCCCACAAAATGTCCAATTTCCACACAAATTCCACCAAATCCCACCTAAATCCCCCCCAAATCTCCAGTTTCCACACGAATTCCACCTAAATCACCCCAAAATCACCCCAAAATGTACAATTTCCTCACGAATTCCACCTAAATCCCCCAAACCTCCCTTTTCCACACAAATTCCACACAAATTCCACCTAAATCCCCCCAAAACGTCCAATTTCCACAAGAATTCCACCTAAATCACCCCAAAATCTCCAATTTTCACACTAATTCCACACAACCCCCCCCAAAATCTCCAATTTCCTCATAAATTCCACCTAAATCCCCCCAAAAATCTCAAATTTCCACACAAATTCCACCAAATCCCACCTAAATCCCCCCAAAACCTCCAATTTCCTCACAAATTCCACCTGAGTCCCCCCCAAAATGTCCAATTTCCACACAAATTCCACCAAATTCCACCAAATTCCACCTAAATCCCCCCAAAATCCCATTTTTCCCCTGACCTCCCCTAAAACCCTAAATGCCCTTGCACCCCCCCCAAATCCCCTGTAAATGCTCCAAATTCCCCTTAAAATTCCCCAAATACCCTCCTGTGTCCCCAAATCCCGCCTAAATTAACCCAAATTCCTCTTAAATGCCCCCAAATTCCACCTCAATTTACACAAATCCCTCTTAAATGCCCTCAAATCCCTTAAATTTCCCCTAAATTAACACAAATATATCTTAAACGCCCCCAAATCCTCACTAAATCCCCAAAATTCTGTCTAAATTAACCCAAATCCCTCTTGAATCCCCCAAATCCCTTCAAATTCCACCGAAATTAACCCAAATCCCTCTCAAATACCACCAAACCCTCCCTAAATCCCCCCAATTCCCCTTAAATTAACCCAAATCCTCCCTAAACAGCCCCAAATCCTCCAAACACCCTGAATACCCCCAAATTTCCCCTAAATTTGCCCATTTTGCCCTTAAATCCCCGCAGATCCTCCAAATCCCCCCTTAACGACCCCAAATTCTCCCTGAATCAACCCAAATTCCTAAGCACCCCCAAATCCTCCCTAAATCCCCCATCCCTGAAATCCCATCACACCAAATCCCCCTAAATTACCCCAAATTCCCCCTAAAATCCCCCAATTCCTCCCCAATTCCCTTTAGATGCCTCTAAAATCCCTTAAATTCTACTTATTTTTCCCATACCTCCCTAAATTCCCCCTAAATCCCCCGATTTCACCCCAAATCCCCCAATTTCACCCCAAACTGCCCCCCAATTGCCCCAAATTCACCCTACACCCCCCAAAAATCTCTCGAATTCACCCCAAATCCCCCAAATTCACCCCAAATCCTCCTCCCCAAAGCCACTACATGGTGATGAGGGGTGGCGCCGTGTCCCCACAACGTCCCCAAGGATGGCCGTGTCCCCAACGTTGTCCCCAAAATTGTCCCCAAAGCCGTCCCCATGACCCCAAGGCTGTCCCCAAGTCCCCAAGATTGTCCCCAAGTCCCCAAAATTGTCCCCAAGGCCATCCCTATGTCCCCAGGGTGGTCCCCAAGGTCCCCAAATTGTCCCCAAGGCCCCAAAATTGTCCCCATGGTCCCAAAGCTGTCCCCACATTTGTCTCCACGTTTGTCCCTAAGGTCCCAAAATTGTCCCCATGTCCCCAAAGCTGTCCCCAAGTCCCCAAAATTGTCCCCAAAGCCGTCCCCATGACCCCAAGGCTGTCCCCAAGTCCCCAAGATTGTCCCCAAGTCCCCAGGGTGGTCCCCAAGGTCCCAAAATTGTCCCCAAGGTCCCAAAGCTGTCCCCACGTTTGTCCCCAAGGCCATCCCCAAGGTCCCCAAATTGTCCCCATGTCCCCAAAGCTGTCCCCAAGTCCCCAAAATTGTCCCCAAATCCACCTCCACCCCCTCTCCGCCTCCCCAAGCAGACGCAGCGCAGGTTGGCGTGGGGAAGGGTCCGGGTTGGGGGTAAAAAAGGGGGAGGGTTTATTGAGGGTGGCCGCGCGTCCCCGCTGTCCCCAAGGTCCCCGATGATGTCCCCAAGGTCCCCGATGTCCCCAAGGGGGTGTCACTTGTAGAACTCGTGCTCCTGCTCGTCCTTCTTGATGACCGTCTTGTAGGCCTTCTCGAAGTCCTTGGCCAGCACGATGTACCGGTTCTCCCGCACCGCCAGCATGCCACCCTGGGGGACGTCACCGTGTCACCCGTGTCACCTTTGTCACCCCTGTCCCCCCCCCTCGGTGTCACCCGGGTTGTGTCACCCCCCTCCTTGTGTCACAGAGGTGATGCCGCGTGGCTCGGTGGTAACTTATAATGGGTAGACCTGGCCTCCGTGTCACCCAGCCATGGAGGGACAACTGATTTGTCACCTGTGTCACCTCCCTGTCACCTCCGTGTCACCCTTCTGGAAGTTGACATTGACGCCATGTCACCTCCTTGTCACCCAACCATGAAGGGACAATGAATTTGTCACCCGTGTCACCTCCGTGTTGCCTTATTGTGGGTAGACCTGGCCTCCGTGTCACCCTACCACAAAGGGACAACCATTTTGTCACCTGTGTCACCTCCTTGTCACCCTTCTGGAGGTGGACACTGCCTCTGTGTCACCTCCTTGTCACCCAACCGTGGAGGGACGATGAATTTGTCACCCGTGTCACCTCCATGTCACTTCATGCTGGGTAGACCTGGCCTCCGTTTCGCCTTACTGTGGGTAGACCTGGCCTCTGTGTCACCCAACCATGGAGGGACAACCGATTTGTCACCCGTGTCACCTCCCTGTCACCATTCTTGAGGTTGGCACTGACCCCATGTCACCTTGTCACCCTTCTGGAGGTGGACACGGCCTCAATGTCCCCAACTTGTCACCTTCTGGAGGTGGACATGGCCTCCATGTCCCCAACTTGTCACCTTATAGTGGGTAGACCTGGCCTCCGTGTCACCCTACCATGGAGGGACAACTGATTTGTCACCCGTGTCACCTCCTTGTCACCCTTCTGGAGGTGGACATCACCTCCGTGTCACCTCCTTGTCACCCAACCATGGAGGGACAATGAATTTGTCACCCGTGTCACCTCCATGTCACTTCATGCTGGGTAGACCTGGCCTCCGTGTCGCCTTACTGTGGGTAGACCTGGCCTCCGTGTCACCCAACCATGGAGGGACAACCAATTTGTCACCTGTGTCACCTCCCTGTCACCATTTTTGAGGTTGACATTGACACCATGTCACCTTGTCACCCTTCTGGAGGTGGACACGGCCTCAATGTCCCCAACTTGTCACCTTATTATGGGTAGACCTGGCCTCTGTGTCACCCAACCATGGAGGGACAACTGATTTGTCACCTGTGTCACCTCCTTGTCACCCTTCTGGAGGTGGACATCACCTCCGTGTCACCTCCTTGTCACCCAACCATGAAAGGACAATGAATTTGTCACCTCCGTGTTACCTTACTGTGGGTAGACCTGGCCTCCGTGTCACCCAACCATGGAGGGACAACCAATTTGTCACCCATGTCACCTCTGTGTCACCCTTCTGGAGGTGTCCCCGTGTCCCCATGTCCCCCTGTCACCATCCCCATGTCCCCATGTCCCCGTGTCACCCACCTCCTGGCAGATGGAGTTGATGTCGGCTCCCGAAATCTTGTCCGGCCGCGCCACGTCTGGGTAAGGGTGAAGGAAGCCAACGGTCCCCGGCGTCCCCTCCTGTCCCCAAACGTCCCCTCCCTGTCCCCAAAGGGTCCCCAATGTCCCCAGAGGGTCCCCAATGTCTCCTGGGGTCCCCAATGTCTCCTGGGGTCCCCACGGCCCTTGGTGTCCCCCCATATCCTTTGGTGGCCCCGCTGTCCCACCACGTCCCCGTGTCCTTGGTGTCCCCACGTCCCCTCATTGTCCCCAGTCCCCAATTGTCCCCAAAACTGTCCCCACACCCCAAATGTCCCCTACGTCCCCAAAACTGCCCCCGTGTCCCTTCAACACCTCCACACCTTCTGCTGCCCCCACGTCCTCCATCATCTCCGTGTCCCCATCGTCTCCGCGTCCTCATCGTCCCCATGTCCCCAAATCGTCCCCAGACCCCCCCAAATCGTCCCCAAACCCCCCCCAAATTGTCCCCAAACCCCCCCGGGATACAGTCCTCGAGGTCCACCTCCTCGGACAGGTTCATCTTGCCGGTGATGGTGGAGAAGATGAGGCGTTTTTGGCGCCGGTCGGGCAGCGGGAACTCGATCTTGCGGTCCAGGCGGCCGGGTCGTAGAAGAGCGGGGTCCAGGGTGTCCGCGCGGTTGGTGGCCATGATCACCTGGGGGGGGACACGGCACCCATGGGACCTTCCTAGCACCTATAGGGTCACCTAGAATCCATAGGACAACCCTAGCATCTATAGGGTCACCTAGAACCCAAGGGACAACCATAGCACCTATAGGGTCACCTAGAACCCATGGGAGAACCATGATCACCTGGGGGGGGACACGGCACCCATGGGACCTCCCTAGCACCTATAGGGTCACCTAGAACCCATGGGACACCCCTGGCATGTTTAGGGTCACCTAGAACCCATGGGACCTCCCTAGCACCTATAGGGTCACCTAGAACCCATGGGACCTCCCTAGCACCTATAGGGTCACCTAGAACCCATGGGACCTCCCTAGCACCTATAGGGTCACCTAGAACCCAAGGGACACCCCTAGCACCTATAGGGTCACCTAGAACCCATGGGATAACCGTAGCACCTGTAGGATTATCTAGAACCCATGGGACACCTCTGGGATGTATAGGGTCACCTAGAACCCATGGGAGAACCATGATCACCTGGGGGGGGACATGGCACCCATGGGACCTCCCTAGCACCTATAGGGTCACCTAGAACCCGTGGGACACCTCTGGCATGTATAGGGCCACCTAGAACCCATGGGACACCCCTGGCATGTATAGGGCCACCTAGAACCCATGGGAGAACCATGATCACCTGGGGGGGGACACGGCACCCATGGGACCTCCCTAGCACCTATAGGGTCACCTAGAACCCGTGGGACACCTCTGGCATGTATAGGGTCACCTAGATCCCATGGGAGAACCGTAGCACCTGTAGGATTATCTAGAACCCATGGGAGAACCATGATCACCTGGGGGGGGACACGGCACCCATGGGACCTCCTTAGCACCTATAGGGTCACCTAGAACCCATAGAACAACCCCAGCATCTATAGGGCCACCTAGAACCCAAGGGACACCCCTGGGACCTATAGGGCCACCTAGAACCCATGGGACTATCTAGAACCCATGGGACACCCCTGGCACCTATAGGGCCACCTAGAACCCATGGGACACCCCTGGGATGTATAGGGTCACCTAGAACCCAAGGGACAACCCTAGCACCTATAGGGTCACCTAGAACCCATGGGACACCCCTGGCATGTATAGGGTCACCTAGAACCCGTAGGACACCCCTGGCATGTATAGGGCCACCTAGAACCCATAGGACAACCCTAGCATCTATAGGGCCACCTAGAACCCATGGGACCTCCCTAGCATCTATAGGGTCACCTAGAACCCAAGGGACAACCCTGGCACCCATAGGGCCACCTAGAACCCATAGGACACCCCTGGCATGTATAGGGTCACCTAGAACCCATGGAACCTCCTAGAACCCATGGGACACCCCTGGGATGTATAGGGTCACCTAGAACCCATGGGACACCCCTGGCATGTATAGGGTCACCTAGAACCCATGGGAGAACCATGATCACCTGGGGGGGGGGGGGGACATGGCACCCATGGGACCTCCCTAGCGCCTATAGGGCCACCTAGAACCCATGGGACACCCCTGGGATGTATAGGGTCACCTAGAACCCATGGGACACCCCTGGAATGTATAGGGTCACCTAGAACCCAAGGGACAACCGTAGCACCCATAGGGTCACCTAGAACCCATGGGACACCCCTGGGATGTATAGGGTCACCTAGAACCCATGGGACACCCCTGGCATGTATAGGGCCACCTAGAACCCATGGGACACCCCTGGCATGTATAGGGCCACCTAGAACCCATGGGAGAACCATGATCACCTGGGGGGGGACACGGCACCCATGGGACCTCCCTAGCACCTATAGGGTTACCTAGAACCCATAGGACAGCCCTGGGAGGTATAGGGTCACCTAGAACCCAAGGGATAACCTTAGCACCTATAGGGTCACCTAGAACCCATAGAACAACCCTAGCATCTATAGGGTCACCTAGAACCCATGGGACAACCGTAGCACCCATAGGGCCACCTAGAACCCATGGGACACCCCTGGCACCTATAGGGTCACCTAGAACCCATGGGACAACCATAGCACCTGTAGGGTCACCTAGAACCCATGGGACAACCCTAGCATCTATAGGGTCACCTAGAACCCATGGGACACCCCTGGCACCTATAGGGTCACCTAGAACCCATGGGACCTCCTAGAACCCATGGGACAACCCTAGCATCTATAGGGTCACCTAGAACCCATGGGACACCTCTGGGATGTATAGGGTCACCTAGAACCCATGGGAGAACCATGATCACCTGGGGGGGGGGACACGGCACCCATGGGACCTCCCTAGCGCCTATAGGGTCACCTAGAACCCGTGGGACAACCCTGGGAGGTATAGGGTCACCTAGATCCCATGGGAGAACCGTAGCACCTATAGGGTCACCTAGAACCCATGGGACACCCCTGGGATGTATAGGGTCACACTGGGGGCACCCACAGGACCCTAGGGCACCCAAGGGACCCTGGGGCACCCACAGGCCTCTGGGGGCACCCATGGGACCCGGGGGGGGCACCCAAGGGACCCTGGGGGCACCCAAGGGACATGAAGGACACCCACGGGGTCTCCTTGCACCCATGGGACCCAGGGGGCACCCAAGGGCCTCTGAGGCACCCAAGGGGTCTCTGGGACACCCAAGGGACCCTGGGGCACCCACGGGACATGAAGAACACCCATGGGGTCTCCTTGCACCCATGGGACCTGGGGGGCACCCACATGACCCTGGGGGCACCCAAGGGACCCGGGGGGCACCCAAGGGACCTGGGGGGCACCCACGGGGTCTCCTTGTACCCATAGGACCCTGGGGGCACCCATGGGACCCTGGGGGCACCCAAGGGCCTCTGAGGCACCCAAGGGACCTGGGGGGCACCCAAGGGGTCTCCTTGCACCCATGGGACCTGGGGGGCACCCAAGGGACCTGGGGGGCACCCAAGGGACCTGGGGGCACCCAAGGGACTCTGGGACACCCAAGGGACCTGGGGGACCCCCATAGGGTCTCCTTGCACCCATGGGACCCTGGGGGCACCCATGGGCCTCTGAGGCACCCAAGGGACCCGGGGACACCCACGGGACCCGGGGGGCACCCATGGGGTCTCCTTGTACCCATGGGACCCTGGGGGCACCCATGGGACCCTGGGGCACCCACAGGACATGGAGGACACCCAAAGGGTCTCCTTGCACCCATGGGACCCTGGGGCACCCACAGGACATGGAGGACACCCAAAGGGTCTCCTTGCACCCATGGGACCCTGGGGCACCCACGGGACATGAAGGACACCCATGGGGTCTCCTTGCACCCATGGGACCCTGGGGCACCCAAGGGACCCTGGGGGGCACCCAAGGGACCCGGGGGCCACCCACGGGGTCTCCTTGCACCCATGGGACCCTGGGGGCACCCAAGGGACCCTGGGGCACCCATGGGGTCTCCTTGCACCCATGGGACTTGGGGGGCACCCATGGGACCCTGGGGCACCCACAGGACACGGGGGGCACCCACGGGACCCTGGGGGCATCCACAGGACACGGGGGGCACCCAAGGGGTCTCCTTGCACCCATGGGCCTCTGGGACACCCACGGGCTTCTGAGGCACCCAAGGGACCCGGGGGGCACCCAAGGGACCCTGGGGCACCCACGGGACATGAAGGACACCCATGGGGTCTCCTTGCACCCATGGGACTTGGGGGGCACCCACATGACCCTGAGGCACCCAGGGGACCCTGGGGGCACCCATGGGACCTGGGGACACCCAAGGGGCCCTGGGGGCACCCATGGGACCCGGGGGGCACCCACCTTGACGTTGACATTCTGGTCGAAGCCGTCCATCTGGTTGAGGAGCTCCAGGAGGATGCGCTGCACCTCGCGGTCAGCTGGGGAGGGGACACGGGGGGGGGGGGTGACACCCAAAGGACACCCCCGGCACGGGGGCACCCCAAAGACCGGGGGACCCCAAAAGTTGGGTGATCCCACCTTAGGGTCCCCCAAATCCCATCCTGGGGGCACCCAAAGGACCAGGGGACCCCAAAAGTTGGGTGATCCCACCTTAGGGTCCCCCAAATCCCATCCTGGGGGCACCCCAAAGACCAGGGGACCCCAAAAGTTGGGTGACACCAACCATGGGGTCCCCAAATCCCATCCTGGGGGCACCCCAAGGACCGGGGGACCCCAAAAGTTGGGTGATCCCACCTTGGGGTCAACCAAGGGGTCCCCAAATCCCATCCTAGACCCACCCCAAAGACCAGGAGACCCCAAAAGTTGGGTGACCCAACCATGGGGTCCCCAAATCCCATCCTGGGGGCACCCAAAGGACCGGGGGACCCCAAAAATTGGGTGACCCAACAACGGTGTCAACCAAAGGGTCCATGAACCCCATCCTAGACCCACCCCAAAGACCAGGGGACCCCAAAAATTGGGTGACCAACCACGAGGACAACCAAGGGGTCCCCAAATTTGATCCTAGACCCACCCCAAAGACCAAGGGACCCCAAAAATTGGGTGACCCAACCATGAGGTCAACCAAGGGGTCCCCAAATCTCATCCTAGACAGACCCCAAAGACCAGGGGACCCCAAAAATTGGGTGACCCAACAACGGGGTCAACCAAAGGGTCCATAAACCCCATCCTCCACCCACCCCAAAGACCAGGGGACCCCAAAAGTTGGGGGATCCCACCTTAGGGTCCACCAAGGGGTCCCCAAACCCAACCCTGGAGGCACCCAAAGGACCAGGGGACCCCAAAAGTTGGGTGACACAACCATGGGGTCCCCAAATCCCATCCTGGGGGCACCCAAAGGACTGGGGGACCCCAAAAGTTGGGTGACCCAACCATGGGGTCCCCAAATCCCATCCTAGACCCACCCCAAAGACCACAAGACCCCAAAAATTGGGTGACCGAACCATGGGGTCAACCAAGGGGTCCCCAAATCCCACCCTAGACCCACCCCAAAGACAGGGGGACCCCAAAAATTGGGTGACCCAACAACGGGGTCAACCAAAGGGTCCATGAACCCCATCCTAGACCCACCACAAAGCCCACAAGACCCCACCCTGGACCCCCCCCCAAGATTTGGGGTGCCCACCCAAGGGTCCCCACGCCCCCCCCCAGACCCCCCAGGACCTCACCCCCGGTTTGGGCGTCGAAGCGCTTGGTGGCGATGGCGTCGATCTCGTCGATGAAGATGATGGCGGGCGCGTTCTCCTTGGCCAGGCGGAAGACGTCGCGCACCATGCGGGGCCCCTCGCCCAGGTACTTCTGCACGAACTCCGAGCCCACCACGCGGATGAAGGCGGCTGGGGGGGGGCACCCAAAGGTGCTGGCACCCAACTGGCGGCGGGGTCATCCCCACAGCCCCCCCAGACCTTCAGCGCGCCCTGGGGTGCCACCACCAGCTCCTGGTGGCACCAGTGACCCAAGGAGCCCTTGGGTGACACCAGCACCCAGAAGACCCCACCGGCACCCTTGGGTGCCATCAGCACCCCAAGGAACCCACCACCACCCCTGGGTGACACCAGCACCCAAAGGAGCCCACCATCACCCCTGGGTGCCACCAGCACCCCAGGGTGCCACCACCAACTCCTGGTGGCACCAGTGACCCAAGAAGCCCAGCTGCACCCAAAAGACCCCACCAGCACCCCTGGGTGCTACCATCACCCTTGGGTGCCATCACCACCCCAAGGAACCCACCAGCACCCCTGGGTGTCAACGCCAACCCTTGGGTGCCACCAGCACCCCAGGGAACCCACCAGCACCCTTGGGTGCCACCAGCATCCCTGGGTGTCAACGCCAACCCTCAGGTCCCACCAGCACCCCAGGGTGCCACCAGCATCCCTGGGTGTCAACGCCAACCCTTGGGTGCCACCAGCGCCCCAAGGAACCCACCAGCACCCCTGGGTGCCACCACCAGCTCCTGGTGGCACCTACGAGGTTCTGGTGGCATCAGTGCCCCAAGGAGCCCACCAGCACCCCTGGGTGCCACCAGCACCCCAAGGAGCCCACCAGCACCCCAAGGAGCCCACCAGCACCCCAAGGAGCCCACCAGCACCACTGGGTGGCAACACCAGCCCAAAGAGCCCATCAGCACCCCTGGGTGCCACCACCACCCCAAGGAACCCAGCAGCACCCTTGGGTGCCACCAGCATCCCTGGGTGTCAACGCCAACCCTCAGGTCCCACCAGCACCCTTGGGTGCCATCAGCACCCCAAGGACCCCACCAGCACCCCTGGGTGCCACCAGCACCCCAAGGACTCCATCAGCACCCAAAGGAACCCACCAGCACCCCAGGGTGCCACCAGCATCCCTGGGTGTCAACGCCAACCCTCAGGTCCCACCAGCACCCCAAGGACCCCACCAGCACCCTTGGGTGCCACCAGCACCCCAAGGAGCCCACCAGCACCCTTGGGTGTCAACATCAACCCTTGGTGCCACCAACACCCCAGGGTGCCACCACCAACTCCTGGTGGCACCTACAAGGTTCTGGTGGCATCAGCGCCCCAAGGAGCCCAGCAGCACCCTTGGGTGCCACCAGCACCCCTGGGTGTCAACGCCAACCCTCGGGTGCCACCAGCACCCCAGGGTGCCACCACCAACTCCTGGTGGCACCTACGAGGTTCTGGTGGCATCAGTGCCCCAAGGAGCCCAGCAGCACCCTTGGGTGCCACCAGCACCCCTGGGTGTCAACGCCAACCCTCGGGTGCCACCAGCACCCCAGGGTGCCACCACCAACTCCTGGTGGCACCTACAAGGTTCTGGTGGCATCAGCGCCCCAAGGAGCCCAGCAGCACCCTTGGGTGCCACCAGCATCCCTGGGTGTCAACGCCAACCCTCGGGTGCCACCAGCACCCCAGGGTGCCACCACCAGCTCCTGGTGGCACCTACGAGGTTCTGGTGGCATCAGTGCCCCAAGGAGCCCACCACCACCCATGGGTGCCACCATGACCCCAAGGACCCAACCGCCACCCCAAGGGCTCAACCAGCACCCCAGGGTGCCACCAGCACCCCAAGGGCTCCATCAGTGCCCCAAGGAGCCCACCAGCACCCTTGGGTGCCACCACCACCCCAAGGACCCAACCATGACCCCAAGGACCTCATCACCACCCCAAGGACCCCACTACCACCCATGGGTGCCACCATGACCCCAACGACCCAATCACCACCCATGGGTGCCACCACCACTGTGGGGTGCCACCACCACCCATGGGTGCCACCATGACCCCAAGGACCCAACCATGACCCCAAGGACCCCAACCACCCCCCCAGCACCCCAAAACCACCCCCCCAGCACCCATGGGTGCCCCACCTGTGGTGTGATGCGCCACCGCCTTGGCCAACATGGTCTTCCCGCAGCCGGGGGGCCCGTACATCAGGACACCCCGCGGGGGGTCGATGCCGATCTGGGAGGGGGGGGGACAAAAAGTCACGGGGGGGTCCCATGGGTGCCCCCCAACCCCACCGAGCACCCATGGGTGCTGCGGGGGCCCCCACCTGCTTGTAGAGCTCGAAGTGGGTGAGGGGCAGCTCCACGGCCTCGCGCACCTCCTGCTTCTGGATGTCCATGCCCCCGATGTCGGCGTACATCACGTCGGGTTTTTGGTCTGGGGACAAGGGGGGGGGACACGGGGGGGACACCCATGGGGACAACTGGGGGGGCGGAAGACCCCCGCTCCACCCCAGACCCCAAAACTGGTGAAAACGCCCCAAATAAACCTTCAAATGTATCATGGATTATTTAGGATCTTGTCCCTGTAGATGTTAGGTAGACCCAAGGATGGAGATCCACCACCCATTTAGGTCCCAAAATCGCCTCTGTTCTCCCCAAAAATCATGGAGAAGACCCCAGCTCCACCCCAGACCCCAAAACTGGTGAAAACGCCCCCCAAAAAAACTTCAAATATAACGTAGATGATTTAGGATCTTGGCCATGAAGACCTTTGGTAGACCAAAAGATGGAGACCCACCACCCATTTAGGTCCAAAAATCGCCTCTATCCTCCTCAAAATTAATGGAAAAGACCCAATGTCCACCCCAGACCCCAAAACACCTGAAAACACCCCCAAAAAAATTCAAATATATCATGGATGACTTAGAGTTTTGACCCAATGATGTTGGGTAGTCCAAAAGATGAAGACCCACCACCCATTTTGACCTAAAAATCGCCTCTATCCTCCTCGAAATTAATGGAAAAGACGCCAGCTCCACCCCAGACCCCAAAATTGGTGAAAACACCCCAAAAAAAACTTCAAAAATAACGTAGATAATTTAGGATCCTGTCCCTGTAGATGTTGGGTAGACCAAAAGATGGAGACCCACCACCCATTTTGACCTAAAAATCGCCTCTATCCTCCTCAAAACTAATGGAAAAGACCCGATTTTCACCCCAGACCCCAAAACTGGTGAAAACACCCCAAAAAAAACTTCAAAAATAACGTAGATAATTTAGGATCCTGTCCCTGTAGATGTTGGGTAGACCAGAAGATGAAGACCCACCACCCATTTTGACCTAAAACTCGCCTCTATCCTCCTCAAAACTAATGGAAAAGACCCGATTTCCACCCCAGACCCCAAAACACCTGAAAACACCCCAAAAAAAACTTCAAATATAATATAGATTATTTAGGATCTTGTCCCTGTAGATGTTGGGTAGACCAAAAGATGGAGACCCACCACCCATTTCAGCCTAAAACTTACCTCTATCCCCCTAAAACGAGGCCAGAAGACCCGATATCCACCCCAGACCCCAAAACACCTGAAAACACCCTAAAAAAACTTCAAATATAACATAGATGATTTAGGGTCTTGTCCATGAAGACATTGGGTAGACCAAAAGATGAAGACCCACCACCCATTTTGACCTAAAACTCGCCTCTATCCTCCTCGAAACTAATGGAAAAGACCCGATATCCACCCCAGACCCCAAAACACATGAAAACACCCCAAAAAAAGCATTAAATATAATGTAGATGATTTAGGATCTTGGCCATGAAGACCTTGGGTAGACCAAAAGATGGAGACCCACCACCCATTTTGACCTAAAACTCGCCTCTATCCTCCTCGAAACTAATGGAAAAGACCCGATGTCCACCCCAGACCCCAAAACACGTGAAAATGCCCCAAAATCCCTTTTTTTTCACCTGAGGTGAGCATCATGATGCTGCTGTCGGCCTCGGGGGGCAGCACGTCCACCAGGGCGTTGCTGTGCTTGTGCAGGGCCACCGAGGCGTTGGGCTTCAGCAGCTCGCGGTCGATGGTGCTGAGGATGCGCACGTAGTAATTAGAGCCTGCGGGGTAATTAACGGGGTAATTAACGGGGTCGTTAATGGGGTCGCGGCCACCAAGGGAGAAAGATCCTAAAAGTGGCCCTAATGACCCCAAAAAATGATCCTGTAAGTGTCCTTGTGTCCCCTATTGACCCCACCCATGGATGCGCACGTAGTAGTTGGAGCCTGCGGGGTAATTAATGGGGTCGTTAATGGGGTCGTTAATGGGGTCGTTAATGGGGTCGTTAATGGGGTCGCGGCCACCGAGGGAGAAAGATCCTAAAAGTGGCCCTAATGACCCCAAAAAATGATCCTGTAAGTGTCCTTGTGTCCCCTATCGACCCCACCCATGGATGCGCACGTAGTAATTGGAGCCTGCGGGGTAATTAATGGGGTAATTAATGGGGTCGTTAATGGGGTCGTGGCCACCGAGGGGATCCCCGTGGGGTATAGGGTCAAGAAAGATCCTAAAAGTGGCCCTAATGACCCCAAAAAATGACCCTACAAGTGTCCTTGTGCCCCCTATTGACCCCACCCATGGATGTGCACGTAGTAGTTGGAGCCTGCGGGGTAATTAATGGGGTCGTTAATGGGGTCGTTAATGGGGTCACGGCCACCGAGGGGATGCCAGTGGGGTTGGGGGTGCAGAAAGATCCTAAAAGTGGCCCTAATGACCCCAAAAAATGATCCTGTAAGTGTCCTTGTGTCCCCTATCGACCCCACCCATGGATGCGCACGTAGTAGTTGGAGCCTGCGGGGTAATTAATGGGGTCGTTAATGGGGTCGTTAATGGGGTCGCGGCCACCGAGGGGATCCCAGTGGGGTATAGGGTCAAGAAAGATCCTAAAAGTGGCCATTTTGACCCCAAAAAATGACCCTACAAGTGTCCTTGTGCCCCCTGATGACCCCACCCATGGATGCGCACGTAGTAGTTGGAGCCTGTAGGGTAATTAGTGGGGTCGTTAATGGGGTCGTTAATGGGGTCGCGGCCACTGAGGGGATCCCAGTGGGGTTGGGGGTGCAGAAAGATCCTAAAAGTGGCCATTGTGACCCAAAAAATGACCCTACAAGTGTCCTTGTGTCCCCTCTTGACCCCACCCATGGATGCGCACGTAGTAGTTGGAGCCTGCAGGGTAATTAATGGGGTCGTTAATGGGGTCGTTAATGGGGTCGTGGCCAAGGGGACCCCCGTGGGGTTGGGGGTGCAGAAAGATCCTAAAAGTGGCCCTAATGACCCCAAAAAATGACCCTACAAGTGTCCCCGTGTCCCCTATTGACCCCACCCATGGATGCGCACGTAGTAGTTGGAGCCTGTAGGTAATTAATGGGGTCGTTAATGGGGTCGGTAATGGGGTCGCGGCCACCGAGGGGATCCCAGTGGGGTTGGGGGTGCAGAAAGATCCTAAAAGTGGCCCTAATGACCCCAAAAAATGACCCTACAAGTGTCCTTGTGTCCCCTATCGACCCCACCCATGGATGCGCACGAAGTAGTTGGAGCCTGCGGGGTAATTAATGGGGTCGTTAATGGGGTCGTTAATGGGGTCGTTAATGGGGTCGCGGCCACCGAGGGGACCCCCGTGGGGTATAGGGTCAAGAAAGATCCTAAAAATGTCCCTAATGACCCCAAAAAATGAACCTACAAGTGTCCTTGTGTCTTCTTGTGACCATAACCATGACCCTACAAGTGTCCCCATGTCCCCTAATGACCAAAACCATTATCCTAAGTGTCCCCATGTCTCTCATGACCCTAATCATGACCCTACAACCATCCCCGTGTCCCCCATGACCCCAACCATGATCCTAAAAGTGTCCCCATATCCCATAATGACCATAACCATGACCCTAAAAGTGTCCCCATGTCCCTCATGACCCTAAAAGAGTCCCCATGTCCCCTCATGACCATAACCATGACCCTACAAGTGTCCCCATGTCCCCCACACCCCCAACCATGACCCTACAAGTGTCCCTGTGTCCCTGATGACCATAACCATGACCCTACAAGTGTCCCCATGTCCTTCAAAGACCCCAACCATGACCCTACAACCATCCCCATGTCCCCCATGCCCCCAACCATGACCCTAAAAACGTCCCCACATCCCCTGATGACCATAACCATGACCCTACAAGTGTCCCCATGTCCCCCCATGCCCCAACCATGACCCTACAAGTGTCCCCGTGTCCCTGATGACCATAACCATGACCCTACAAGTGTCCCCACGCCCCAACCATGACCCTACAAGTGTCCCCATGTCCCCCCACACCCCAACCATGACCCTACAACCATCCCCGTGTCCCCCATGCCCCCAACCATGACCCTAAAACCATCCCCACCTCCTCCACACCCCCAACCATGACCCTACAAGTGTCCCCACCTCCCCCACTCCCCCCCCCTGACCCCATAAGTGCCCCCACACCCCACCCCCGACCCCACAACCCCCCAAAAAACCCCAAAACCCCCCCCAAACCCCCCCAAATCCCCACCGGTGGTGGAGCCGACGATGGCGGTGTTCTGGTCGACGGCCTCGAGGAACTGGCCGATGACCAGGGGGATGCTCTGGATGCGCTTCACCTCCTCCTGCGCGTGGAGGAACTCCTTCTTCAGGTTCTTCTGCTCGTCCTTGATGTACTCCTCCTGCACCTCCAGGAACTCCAGCTCCTGCTGCAGCTTCTAAAAAGGGGGACAGGGGACCCAAAAAGTCAACAAGTGGCATCAAAAAGTCAAGAAGCGTCATCAAAAAGACAAGAATTATCATCAAAAAGTCAACAAGTGTCACCAAAAAGTCAAGAAGTGGCCCCAAAAAGTCAAGAAGTGGCATCAAAAAGGCACCTCCAGGAACTCCAGCTCCTGCTGCAGCTTCTAAAAAGGGGGACAGGGGACCCAAAATGGTCACAAATGAGCCCAAAAAGTCAACAAGTGTGCTCAAAAAGTCAAGAAGTGGCATCAAAAAGTCAAGAAGTGGCATCAAAAAGTCAAGAAGTTGCTCAAAAAGTCAAGAAGTGGCCTCAAAAAGTCAACAAGAGGCCTCAAAAAGTCAACAAGAGGCCTCAAAAAGTCAAGAAGAGGCCCCAAAAAGGCACCTCCAGGAACTCCAGCTCCTGCTGCAGCTTCTGAGGGGGGGACATGGGACCCCAAAAAGTCAAGAAGTGGCATCAAAAAGTCAAGAATTATCATCAAAAAGTCAAGAAGTTGCTCAAAAAGTCAAGAATTTATCATCAAAAAGTCAAGAAGTGGCCTCAAAAAGTCAAGAAGTGGCACCAAAAAGGCACCTCCAGGAACTCCAGCTCCTGCTGCAGCTTCTAAAAAGGGGGACAGGGGACCCAAAAAGTCAAGAAGAGTCATCAAAAAGTCAAGAAGTGTCATCAAAAAGTCAAGAAGTGTCATCAAAAAGTCAAGAAGTGTCATCAAAAAGTCAGGAAGTGGCATCAAAAAGTCAAGAAGTGTCCTCAAAAAGGCACCTCCAGGAACTCCAGCTCCTGCTGCAGCTTCTAAAAAGGGGGACAGGGGACCCAAAAAGTCAAGAAGAGTCATCAAAAAGTCAAGAAGTGTCATCAAAAAGTCAAGAAGTGTCATCAAAAAGTCAAGAATTATCATCAAAAAGTCAGGAAGTGGCATCAAAAAGTCAAGAAGTGTCCTCAAAAAGGCACCTCCAGGAACTCCAGCTCCTGCTGCAGCTTCTAAAAAGGGGGACAGGGGACCCAAAAAGTCAAGAAGTGGCCCCAAAAAGTCAAGAAGTGTCATCAAAAAGTCAACAAGTGGCTCAAAAAGTCAAGAAGTGGCCTCAAAAAGGCACCTCCAGGAACTCCAGCTCCTGCTGCAGCTTCTAAAAAGGGGGACAGGGGACCCAAAATGGTCACAAATGAGCCCAAAAAGTCAACAAGTGGCATCAAAAAGTCAAGAATTATCATCAAAAAGTCAAGAATTATCATCAAAAAGTCAAGAATTATCATCAAAAAGTCAAGAATTATCATCAAAAAGTCAAGAATTATCATCAAAAAGTCAAGAAGTGGCCCCAAAAAGTCAAGAAGTTGCTCAAAAGGGTCATGAGTGTCATCAAAAAGTCAAGAATTATCATCAAAAAGTCAAGAAGTGGCCTCAAAAAGTCAAGAAGTGGCCTCAAAAAGTCAAGAAGTGGCCTCAAAAAGTCAAGAAGTGGCCTCAAAAAGTCAAGAAGTGGCCTCAAAAAGTCAAGAAGTGGCCTCAAAAAGTCAAGAAGTGTCATCAAAAAGTCAAGAATTATCATCAGAAAGTCAAGAAGCGGCCTCAAAAAGTCAAGAAGTTGCTCAAAAAGTCAAGAAGTGGCCTCAAAAAGTCAAGAATTATCATCAAAAAGTCAAGAATTATCATCAAAAAGTCAAGAAGTTGCTCAAAAGGGTCATGAGTGTCATCAAAAAGTCAAGAATTATCATCAAAAAGTCAACAAGTGTCACCAAAAAGTCAAGAAGTGGCATCAAAAAGTCAAGAAGTGTCGCCAAAGTCAACAAGTGGCCCCAAAAAGTCAAGAAGTGGCCCCAAAAAGGCAATAAGTGTGCCCAAAAAGTCAAGAAGTGGCATCAAAAAGTCAAGAAGTGGCATCAAAAAGTCAAGAAGTGGCATCAAAAAGGCATCAAGTGACATCAAAAAGACACCAAGTGTCCTAAAAAGGCATCAAGTGTGCCCAAAAAGTCAACAAGTGTGCCCAAAAAGGCACCTCCAGGAACTCCAGCTCCTGCTGCAGCTTCTAAAAAGGGGGACGGGGGGGGACAAGGGACCCCAAAAAGTCAACATCTGACCCCAAAAAGTCAAGAAGTGGCCTCAAAAAGTCAAGAATTATCATCAAAAAGTCAAGAAGTTGCTCAAAAAGTCAAGAAGTGGCCCCAAAAAGGCAAGAAGTGGCCCCAAAAAGGCAAGAAGTGGCCCCAAAAAGGGTCAGAAGTGTCCTAAAAAGGCATCAAGTGTCCCCAAAAAGACACCAAGTGTCCTAAAAAGTCAACAAGTGTACCCAAAGTGCCCAAGTCCCCAAGGGGTCCCCGTGTCCCCAAGGGACCCCAAATGCCCCCAGGAGTCCCCAAAGGACCCCAAAGGACCCCAAATGTCCCAGGAGACCCCAAATGACCCCCAAAGACCCAAATGACCCCCATGTCCCCAATGGCCCCATGTGTCCCCAAGAGACCCCAAACGTCCCCAAAGGCCCCCAAAAGTCCCCAAGAGACCCCAAAACGCCCCCAAAAAGCCCCCCATGTCCCCAAGAGATCCCAAGAGGTCCCAAAGGACCCCAAAAGGCCCCAAAAGCCCCCAAACGACCCCAACGGACCCCAAAAGACCTGAAAAGACCCGAAAAGACCCGAAAAGACCCCCATGTCCCTAAAGGACCCCAAATGTCCCCAGGAGTCCCCAAAGGACCCCAAAAGACCCCAAAAGACCCCAAAGGACCCCAAATGACCCCAAAAGCCCCCAAAAGACCCCAAACGACCCCAAAAGGCCCCAAATTACCCCAAGGGACCCCAAAAAGCCCCGTGTCCCAAAGGGACCCCCATGTCCCCACCCCCACCCCAAATGTCCCCAAATGACCCCAAGAGATCCCAAATGACCCCAAAAGCCCCAAACAACCCCAAATGACCCCAAAAGACCCCAAACGACCCCAAAAGACTCCAAGTGTCCCCAAGAAGCCCCCCATGTCCCCAAGAGACCCCAAAGACCCCAAAGGACCCCAAAGGACCCCAAAAGACCCCAAATTAGCCCAAAAGACCCCAAAAGACCCCAAGAGACCCCAAAAGCCCCAAACGACCCCAAAAAGCCCCCATGTCCCCAAGAGATCCAAGAGGTCCCAAAGGACCCCAAAAGGCCCCAAATGACCCCAAACGGCCCCAAAAGCCCCCAAACGACCCAAGAGACCCCAAAAGCCCCAGGAGACCCCAAAAGACCCTAAATGACCCCAAGGGACCCCCACGTCCCTAAAGGACCCCAAATGTCCCCAGGAGTTCCCAAAGGACCCCAAATGTCCCCAGGAGACCCCAAAAGCCCCCAAACGACCCCAAAAGACCCCAAATGACCCAAAAAGCCCCCCAAGTCCCAGGGATCCCACATGTCCCCAAGGGACCCCAAAGGACCCCAAATGACCCCAGGAGACCCCAAATGACCCCAAAGGACCCCAAAAAGCCCCCCATGTCCCCAGGGACCCCACATGTCCCCAAGAGATACCAAAAGACCCCAAGAGACCCCAAACGACCCCAAAAGCCCCCAAATGACCCCAAGAGACCCCAAGTGTCCCCAAGAAGCCCCCCATGTCCCAAGAGACCTCAAAAGACCCCAAAGGACCCCAAATGTCCCCAAAAGACCCAAATGACCCCAAATGTCCCCAAAAGACCCGAAAGACCCCAAATTACCCCAAAAGACCCCAAGAGACCCCAAAAGACTCCAAGTGTCCCCAAGAAGCCCCCATGTCCCCAAGAGACCCCAAAAGACCCCAAAGGACCCCAAATGTCCCCAGATGTCCCCAAAAGACCCCAAATGACCCCAAATTAGCCCAAAAGACCCCGAAAGACCCCAAATTACCCCAAAAGACCCCAAGAGACCCCAAAAGACCCCAAATGTCCCCAAGAAGCTCCCCATGTCCCACCCCCACCCCATGTCCCCAGAAGACCCCAAATGTCCCCAGATGTCCCCAGGAGACCCCAAACGACCCCAAAGAACCCCAAATGACCCCAAAAGACCCCAAATGTCCCCAAGAAGCCCCCCATGTCCCCAAGAGACCCCAAAGGACCCCAAAAGACCCCAAAAGACCCCAAAAGCCCCCAAACGCCCCCAAGAAGCCCCCCATGTCCCCAATGGCGCATGTGTCCCCAGGGACCCCAGAAGACCCCAAGAGACCCAAACGACCCCAAGAAGCCCCCAAAAGACCCCAAATTTCCCCAAGGGACTCCAAACGACCCCAAAAAGCCCCCCATGTCCCCAGGGACCCCAAGAGGTCCCAGATGTCCCCAAAAGACCCCAAATGACCAGGAGACCCCAAATGTCCCCAAGAAGTCCCAAATGACCCCAAGGGACCCCAAAGGACCCCAAATGTCCCAGGAGACCCCAAATGTCCCCAGGAGTCCCCAAACGACCCCAAATTACCCCAAAAGACCCCAAAAGCCCCCAAACGACCCCAAGAGACCCCAAACGACTCCAAGAGACGCCCCAAAAAAACAAAAGACCCCCCAAAAAAACAAAAGACCCCCAAAAAAACAAAAGCCCCAGAAGACCCCAAAAAGTCCCCCATGTCCCCAGGGACCCCACATGTCCCCAAGAGATACCAAAAGACCCCAAGAGACCCCAAACGACCCCAAAAGCCCCCCAAATGACCCCAATGGACCCCAAATGACCCTAAAAGACCCCAAATTACCCCAAAAGACCCCAAACAACCCCAAGGGACCCCAAATGTCCAGGAGACCCCAAACGACCCCAAAAGACCCAAAGGACCCCAAATGTCCCCCATGGGCCACCCCCACCCCATGTCCCCAGGAGACCCCAAATGACCCCATAGGACCCCAAAAGCCCCCAAAGGACCCCAAATGACCCAAAAGCCCCAAAAGACCCCAAAAGACCCAAAACGACCCAAAAAGCCTCCCATGTCCCAGGGACCCCACATGTCCCCAAGAGACCCCAAGAGATACAAAAGACCCCAAGAGACCCCAAAGGACCCCAAATTTCCCCAAGGGACCGCAAATGACCCCAAAAGACCCCAAAAGACCCCAAAGGACCCCAAAGGACCCCAAAATGACCCAAAAGACCCCAAAAGACCCCAAAAGACCCAAAAGACCCAAACGCCCCAAAAAGCCCTCTGTGTCCCCAAAGTGCCCATGGGCCACCCCATGTCCCCAGAAGACCCCAAATGACCCCAAAGAACCCCAAATGACCCCAAATTTCCCCAAATTACCCAAAAGACCCCAAATGACCCCATAGGACCCCAAAATACCCCAAAATACCCAAATTACCCCCAAAATCCCCCCTCACCTTATATCTGCTGTAGAGGTCCTCCAGGTCCTCGGGTTCGGGGACGAGGAAGGCCAGGCCCGCGGGGGGGCGCGGCACGGCCAGCGCAGGGGACATCCTCCTGGGGGGGGGGGACACAAATTTGGGGTGAGAAACGCAAATTTGGGGGCGGCACCACCACAACGAGAGCCAGCCGGGACACCGAGAGGTCGGGGATGCCGAAAAATGGTTGGATTGACCCAAAATGCGCTTGGATGGCCCCAAAAGCTCAATGTCCCCAAAACACACTTGATTTCCCCAAAAGACCCCAAAGTCCCCAAAATTTGGTGTCCCCATGACCCCTCAATGTCCCCAAGACCCCAAAACACACCCAGGTGTCCCTAAAAGACCCTAAAGTCCCCAAATTTGGTGTCTCCAAGACCCCAATGTCCCCAAAACCCCAATGTCCCCAAAACATACCTGAATTTCCCCAAAGACACTTGATTTCCCCAAAAGACCCCAAAATCCCAAAAATTTGGTGACCCAAGACCTCAGTGTCCCTAAAACCCCTTGATGTCCCCAAAACTCACTTGAATGTCCCAAAATTTGGTGACCCCAAGAGACACTTGGATGGCCCCAAAAGACCCCAAAGTCCCCAAAATTTGGTGACCCCAAGACCTCGGTGACCCCAAAACACACTTGAATTCCCCCAAAACGCACTTGAATGTCCCCAAAAGACCCCAAAGTCCCCAAAATTTGGGGTGAGAAACGCAAAGTTTGGGGGCGGCCCCAACGCACCAAGAGCCCTCGGGGACACCAAGAGCTCGGGGATGCCGAAAAATGGTTGAATTGACCCAAAATGCGATGGGATGGCCCCAAAATCACAAAGTCCCCAAAAGACCCCAATGTCCCCAAAAGACCCCAAAGTCCCCAAAATTTGGTGTCCCCAAGACCTCGGTGACCCCAAAACACACCTGAATGTCCCCAAAAGACCCCAAAGTCCCCAAAATTTGGCGTCCCCAAGACCTCGGGGACCCCAAAAGACGCTTGAATGGCCCCAAAAGACCCCGAAGTCCCCAAAAGACCCCAAAGTCCCAAAATTTGGTGTCCCCAAGACATCGGTGACCCCAAAACACACTTGAATGTCCCAAAAGACCCCAAAATCCCCAAAATTTGGTGTCCCCAAGACTTCAGTGTCCCCAAAACCCCTCGGTGTTCCCAAAAGACACTTGAATGTCCCCAAAAGACCCCAAAGTCCCCAAAATTTGGTGTCCCCAAGACCTCAGTGACCCAAAACACACTTGAACATCCCCAAAAGACCCCAAAATCCCCAAAATTTGGTGACCCCAAGACCCCTTCTTGTCCCCAAGACCCCAAAACACACCCAGGTGTCCCCAAAAGACCCCAAAATCCCCAAATTTGGGTGTCCCCAACGCTGGGTGTCCCCAAAACCCCCCCAATTGTCCCCAAAATTTGGGCGTCCCCAAAATGCCCCCAATTATCCCCAAAATTTGGGCGTCCCCAAAACATTTCTGGACGTCCCCAAGCCCCCCCCCGATGTCCCCAACACCTCGGTGTCCCCAAAACCCCCCAATCGTCCCCAAAAAAAACCCTCGGTGTCCCCAAAATCCCTCGGTTTCCCCCAAAATTTGGTGACCCCAAAACTCCCCCAAATGACCCCAAAACCCTCGGGTTCGCCCCCCCCAAAGAGACCTCCCTAAAAACCCCTCGTTTCTCCCCAAAATCTGGCTGTGTGTCCCCCCTCATCTCGTGGCTGTCCCAATAATCACCGGGAGACCCCAAAATCCCCCAATTTTACCCCAAAATCTGTCCCCCCCCCAAAAATGGGTGCCCCCAACACCCGGTGACCCCAAAACCCCCATTTTCTCCCCAAAAACAACGCTTTCCTCTCCAAATCCCCAAACCTCCGTTTTCCTCCCCAAAAAACAAAACCATTTCCCCACCCAAAAAAAACTAAATTCTCAATTTTACCAAAAACACCCTTTTCACCCCCAACCCCCAACCCCTATTTCTCCCCAAAAAATCAACTTTTTGCCCCAAAACCCCACTCCCCTCCACCCCCAGCTCTCCCCCACCCGTGTCCACCCCCACAACCACCTGGAGCCCCAAAACCCCCAATTTCACCCCAAAAACCGCCTCCACCCCAAAAAACACCTTACCCAAACCCCCCCCATTTTTCCCCAAAAAAAACACCTCCCCCCCCCAAACCCGGCTCCCCCTTTCCCCCCGGCTCCCCTCTTTCCATACCCACCCCATAATCACGTGGGTGCCCCAAAAACCCGTGTTTTTACCCCAAAAACCACCCCCCCCCCCCCCCACCTGGGCCTTCTCCCCAGGACCCCGATCTCCTCCATGGTGACTCGGCGCGCGGGGGCCGACGGGAACTGGGCGGGAAGGGGGCGGGGCGCGGGGGCTTATGGGAGGCGGCGGCGGCGCGGGGCATGCTGGGAGTTGTAGTCCCGAGGAGGGGGGGAGGAGGCATTGAGCCTATGGGGAGCCGCGGGGGGTGATGGGAGTTGTAGTCCGGGCGCGGGGGGTGATGGGAGATGGAGTCCTCCAGGCATGAGGCCTGGCCGCCATCTTGTGCCCCCCCCCCAATGTCCCAAAATTCGCTTTTTTGTCCCCAAAATGTTACGAAATGTCCCAAATCTAAATATGTGTTCCCCCATGGCCCTAAAAATCTCTTTTTGTCCCCAATGTGGCCCCCGCTGTCCCCAAACCCAAGGATTTGTGGCCCCAAAGTGTCCCCAAACACAGTTTTTGTCCCCAAAATGTCCCCAAAACCCACATTTTTGTCCCCAAAGTGTCCCCAAAATGTCCCCAAACCCATTTTTTGTCCCCAAATGCCCCCCTATGTCCCAAAACC
>NW_027076109.1:0-75442 GCF_963932015.1 Anas acuta
TTTGTATTTGTGATATTTTTGGTCACCTCCTCCTCCACTTTTCTTTTTTTTTTAAACCACACTGGTGTGGTTTAACCCATCCGACAGTTAAACAACACAGAGCTGTTCGCCCACCCTCCCCCCTCCCTTGTGCTTTCCAACAAAAGCTTTTCTATTATTGTATGAAATCATCTGCAATAGATTAACCCTTGTCATTATTCCTATCTCAGGAATTATCTGTGACACCTGGGTAACACGTGAGCTTACTGTGACCCCAGGGAGAGCCTTCCTGTAATTAAAGGCAACCTATAGGAAAGCTGGGGAGGGGGTCTTTATCAGGGCCTGGAGTGACAGGACATGGAGTAATAGCTTTCAACTGAAAAGTTAGATTTCTAATATATGTTAGGAAGAAGTTCTTTACTTATAGTACTTCACATCCTGTGCATCTGCCAACTTCTGCATCTTATGGTTGCCTCCCCTACTTAAGAGAGGATGCTGGAGTGCTGGGTGAAACACTCAGATCTTACATAAACAAAGCAATAGCTTACCTTTTGCACTCAAATATGCGCCCAGTATGTTCAGCTAAAACAACTTCTACCCTACAGCGTTTTGTTGGAAGTTCCAATTTCCGTCTCAGTTTCAGGTACACCAAATTTTCCAGCAGGATTTCCGGGCCAGTGTTGTCTGTCTGCGATAGACTGCTTTGCTAGATCATCGTTCAGTGCTCCCTCTGCCAGGCACAGGCCTTTTTGTCTTAATCCCTTGTAAGAAAACTTGCAGAGGTATATTTGCCCATTTGCAGGTAGCTTGTGCTCCTCTTGCAGTGACGGTGTACTTAACCCAGTATTTGTCCACGAATGACAACCCCTGTGGTTAGGCAAGGAGTTAAAAGTTTAAACAGCAAAAATCCCATGGCTTGCTGTAGCTGAGCAAACCTCCTCCTTGGCCTCCTCCTCCACCGCCTCCTCCTCCGCCACCTTCTCCTCCTCCTCTTTTTTTGTTTTTATTCCTTTTTATTTTGGCTTCCACTTCCACCACCACCACCACCACCACCACCACCACCACCTCCTCCTCCTCCTCCTCCTCCTCCTCCTCCTCCTCCTCCTCCTCCTTCTCCTCCTCCTCCTCCTCCTCCTCCTCCTCCTCCTCTCTCCCCTGTCCAACACTCTGGCTCCCACTGCCCCCCTTTGGCCCATTTATAGGGAGGAGCAGCCACATCCCCGATTGATGACAAGCCTTTTGCATAATAGCTAACAATCGCTACCCAGGCAACCAGGCCACAAGCAACGCATCACAGAGCATCATCAAGTTGCTAGGAGCAGCCAGCTGCTACCTTACAGGGCTACTGTGCCATGGTCCTGTGGGATGACAAATGGAACTAGAATTAGGAGCAGCGGTCAACGCTCACCACCAGAGAGGGTCTTTTGTTTTGGAGTCCTCCTCCTCCTCCTCCTCCACCTCCTCCTCCACCTTCTACTCCTTCTCTTTTGTTTTTTTGTTTTTTTTTGGCAGCCTCCTCCTCCACCACCTTCTCCTCCTCCACCTTTTTTTTTTTTCTTTTTTGCCACCACCTCCTCCTCTAGTATTCTACTATTTCTCCACCACCTTCTTCTCCTCTTCCACCTCCATCGTGTCCCTCTGCCTATCCCTTGCTCGCCTCCTCTTTTGTCACCACTCCTACTCATGCCGCCACCTCCTCAATCTTCTCCGCCACCTCCTCAATCTTCTCCGCCACCTCCTCCTCCGCCACCTCCTCCTCCGCCACCTCCTCCTCCGCCTTGGCACACCTGGTTCCTGGCAACTCCTCCTGCCATTTCTGGGCTCACGATCATTGCTACCAGCATGCCTTAGCAAGGAGCATGCAGAGGAAGTTGGCCAGGTAGCTTCTGCCGAGGTGGAGGAGGCTGTGGAGGAGGAATAGTCAGTGGGGCTGGAGAAGGAGAAGGAGGAAGAGGCAGTGGAGGTGGAGGAGGTGTTGGAGGTGCAAGAGGCAGGGAAGGAGGAGAAGGAGGAGGAAAATGAGAAATAGGATTAGCAGGCGGGGGGCGAGGAGGACGCGGTAGACAAGGAGGAGGCAGTGGACAAGAAAAAGGCCGTGGACGATGAGGAGGAAGTGGAGGAGGAGGACGTGGTGGAGGTATCATAGAATCATTATTGTTGGAGGAGACCTTCACATTTGTCCGGTCTAGTCATCACTGTACTACCAATGTCACCCAATAAACCATGTTCCTAAGCACCAGCTCCAACCTTTCCTTGAACACCCTGCTCCTCTGGGGCCTCCTCCACAGGTCGCAGCCTCCTCTAGGGCAGATCCACCTGTTCCAACGTGGGCTCCTCCACGGGGGGGCTGCACCGTGGGGATCTGCTCCACGGGGGACCCATGGGCTGCAGGGGGACAGCCTGCTCCACCAGGGGCCTCTCCCTGCACAGGCCGCAGGGGAACTGCTGCTGTGAGCCTGGAGCACCTCCTGCCTCCTGCTGCACGGCCCTTGGGGGCTGCACAGAGCTTTCTCACTCCTCCCTGACCCAGACGCTGCTGGGCAGCAGCTTTTGTTCCCTTTCTTAGATGGGCTCTCCCCCAGGCGCAAACATCATCCTTTTGCTCTGCGTTCTGGGCAGCAGCGGGTGGGTCCCTCCTGGAAGGAGCCTCCTGGAAGCGGCCCTGAGCTCCCATGGGGCAGCTGCTGCATTCTTCTCACAGAGGACACCCCTGCAGCCCCCCGCTCCCACAGCCTGGCCACGCAAACCCAAGCCAAGACACTGAGCGAGCCTCCCTGATTGCCAGCCAGCAGCTGGCTCAGCCTGGGACCCCAGGCCAGTGCCCACAAGACTCTCCTGGGCCTTCCAAAGCAAGCCTTGTGGGGACGGAGCACCCACAAAGAACGGACTCACACAACAGGACTCCTTGCCAACACCGCCTCACAGACACGTGGGCCTTGAGCGGGTAGCTCCCCTTGAGCGAGCTCATTTCCTTCCCAGGAGCTGAAATGTGCCGTTTCGGGGGCATTTGGGGGCTACAGCGTGCTGCTAAGAGGGATGTTGGAGCTCCTGCAGGGCAGTGCTTCCACTAAGGCAAGGCCTTTTCTGCATCTTCTACTGCCCTGCAAGCGAGGATGCTTGGGGCACACAAGAAGCTGGCAGGGGACACAGCTGCAGGGATTGCAGGGATTCCTAAAGTCATAGCCAAATCCAAGAAAGAGAGGAGGACGTGATGCTTTTGATAGAAAGGAGCTGGGTTTTGGGGCAAAATCCGTCCCTTTTTCTATCCCAGAGACACCCAAGGGCGTAGGACAGCAGCACTGCAGGGCAGCAAGAGATGCTGTGCATTTCTCTCGTCGCCCTGAGACAGCCACTGGGTGACGATGGTGCCAAGCATCTTGAAAGAGACCTTGCTTTCTCAGGCCCAGGTGTCCAGCTGCACACCAAGGCCGTCCCTGGCTTCCAGGCGCAGTTGCCAGGCCCAAGGCCGAGCTCCTCTGCGAACCCCCAGCCCAGCAGACCTTGCTCCTGGCGTTGTGGAGCAGCCATTTCACGGGAGCCTTTTCTCCTGGCAGTCAGCTTAGCGCCATAAGCTCTGCCAGCGGGACGCCTGAGAGCCGTGGGAGCTCAGCAGAGAGTCACTGTCAGCCTTGGAGCTCACAAAGGTGGGTGGCCACAAGTGCCCTGAGCGTCCAGCTCGCACTGAGGACTGCTGCTGGCACTCGAGGCGTGGAGGTCGGCATGGTGCAATGGGAGACGCCACTGTCCTGCTGGTGGGACAAGAGACACTGATGTGCTGCTGCTGCAGGAGGAGACTTGAAGGTGCTGCTGCTTCGAGGTGCTGAGGAGCGGGCAGCCTCCATGCCGGTGGCTGAGCTGAGCATGCTCCTGTTCATTAGCGCTCTCCCCTTCCTCTCTTTTTCCGGAGGTGGAGAGAGAGAAATGCACAGATCTCTTTCTTTCCCGGTAGGAAATGGAAGAGCCTCGTATCTACATATTGGCCAGATTCTGCCTGGCGCCCTTGGGACTGGGGATCTGTGTTGATCTTTAAGAACGAGCAATCGTCAGCACAGCAAATCCCCGTGACCTTGTGTCTATCAGCATCGTCCAAATCCCTCTCTAGAGCTGTGGGCTGGCTAAGCTGTGTGTTGGATGGTGAAAGTGGGAAATGGGAATGGGTTGGGAAAGGATGTGTGAGCCGAGAAATCCTTGCTGGGATGGGAAGACTTCCTTGGGGTGGAAAGGCATTGGGCTCGGAAATGAAAGAGATGGGAAATGTTCTCTGGGTTTGAAAGCATTGGGAAGCAAAAGCATTGGGATGGGCAGTCACTCCTGGGATGGGAAAGTACTGGGATGGGAAATCTTTAATGGGGTGGGTAACATTTATTGAAGTAGGAAAACCATGGGAAAGTCCTCCAAGAGAGGGGAATTCTTTGGGAAGAGATCTCTTTGGATGAAGGGAAAAATCTGTTTGTGTTGATGGGAAATCTTTTGTATGGGAATCTGTTCTCATGTGAACTTGTCAGGATGGGAAATGACCATGAGGATGAAAGCTGGTCCTGGGCTGGGAAATGCTCAGGACGGGCAAGAGGCGGTGTGGAAGCGTCGTGGGCATGGCAAGTGCTGCGTGGGAGGGCAAGCCTGCTGGGGATGGCCAAGTCTTGCGCTGGGCAGCCTGCTTGGCTCCAAAGCCTGCAGTCCTCCCCAAGATGTCGGCGAGGGGCTGGTCAGCCGTTGGGACGGAACCCCCGTTGCCCGCGTTCCCCAAGCAACCGCCCCACTCTCCAGCCACCATGGCAGGTCCAGCAGCCGGCTCCCGCTCCTCCCGGGGCTGCGGCCCTGCTGGCGAGCCCAGCGCCCCAGAGCTCAGCCCAGCGCCCTTTTTCCCACAGAGGGTTTCCCCAGACGGCTTCCGCGGCTTCCGCAGACGCAAAACTCCCCCTTCGTCGTCCCAGCCGTGCCGCCAACGGTGGCTGCCTGGCTGCTTCCCTCCCTCCCCGGAGCGATGGCGCTGCCCTTGCAGCCCCCGCAGGTACCCACCCTCCCCTCCGCACTGCCCCAGGCCACCGTCTGGCACGTGGTGCCGGGGGTCCAGGGGCAGGTGCTGCAGCTCCCCGCCAGGGTGCAGCTGCCACCTGGGGGGCACCTCCCAGCCCAGGGGCACCACCTGCAGCTTGGGCAGCTCCCCGCCGCCGCCGTGGGGCAGCTCCCTGCTGTGGGGCAGCTCCCCCACAGCGCTCCTGTGGGTGCCCCCAGTGTCTCCCAGCCCCTGCTGATGTGGACGGGGACGCTGGTGCCCCAGGATGGTGCTCCCCTCTGCTTGGGGCCCAGGGCCGTGCTCCATGGGGAGCTCCTGCACCCCGCAGGCACCTGCCTGCTGCAGGCCCCTGCCTACCCCGGCCCCCCACCACTCCTCGTGCCGGGGCCTCCGCTGCGGGGGCAGGCACTCCCCGCGCCCCGCACCCTCAGCAGCAGCCAGGGGCAGCTGCCGGAGCCCTGCTTGCATGCTGTGGGGCTCAGCGAGGACCAGGGGCCCCCGCTGCCCGGCCCCACTCCCCCCGAGCCTGCCCAGGCTCCAGCGACCGCCAGCACCCAGACGGCGACGCCCGACGGTGAGTTTGGAGCTGGCCCAGCCGGCCGCTGGGCGCCCCACACCCAGGAGCCATGGCAAAGCTGGCAGCGGGGGATGCTTGGGGGATTGCATTGGCTTGCTTTTTCCTCAGCGGCGACACTTGCAGAGGTGCCTGAGGAGCCCCTGGAGCTGCTGGAGCTGGGCCCCAATGCCTTCGCCGAGGCCTTTCCCCAGCTGGCAGGGGACAGCCAGCAGCTGCAGCACCTGCAGGACCAGCTCCCGGCCGACCTGGACAGCTCCGGCTTGGAGGAGCTGCTCAGCTGCCTCGATGCCGTGGAGCCCCAGGACGCCTTCGCCGCTGTCCCCAGCAGTCCTGTCCTCAAGCGCTTCCTCTCGCAGCTGCCCGACCTCTGCAAGGACATCGAGGAGCCCAGCACACAGGGACTGGCAGCCACCAGAGCGCTGGGTGAGGTCCCCTCAAGCCCTGGGCTGCACCCCGACAAGGTGCAGGCTGGGCGGGCGCTGCAGCCCCCTGCAGCTGCTGTGCCGCCACTCAGCTCCCCCCTCAAGCCTGCAGCCCGGCCCCAGCTCAGGAGAGCCCTGCCCAAAAGGCCCCCCCTGCAGGAATTCATCCCTGCCCGCAGGAGAACCCTGCCCCAGCCTCCCTTGGCTTCCCTCAAGAGGCGCCCCGACCCTGACTGCCTCCCTGCCCGCAAGAGACCCCTGCCCCAGCCTCTCCCCAAAAGGCCCCCCCAGCAGGAATTCATCCCTGCCCACAAGAGAACCCTGCCCCAGCCTCCCTTGGCTCCCCTCAAGAGGCCTCAACTTCTCCCAGCCCTCAGGAGAGCCCTGCCCAGTCCCCCTCGCAGTCCCCTCCAGAGCCCCCCGCTCTGGAGGGGACTGCCCACGGCTCTGCCCACGCAGCCGCGCACGCTACAGCGTCCGGCGCAGCCCCGCGGGGACTACGTGCCCTGCGTGGGGCCCTGGGCGGGCGGCGACGCAGCGCCCACACCGCTGGAGGAGCAGGAGTCGTCGGTGCCCATCACGCCGCAGCAGCGTCCCGAGCGGGAGCGCCTCAAGAAGCTGGCCCAAGAGGAGCGGCAGCGGGCGGCCCACCACATGAAGATCGGCCCCGGGCAATTCTTCGAGCAGCGGCAGAAGGACCACGCCAGAGCCTACTCTTATGGCTACCCGTGACCGACCTCGGGCTTCTCCTCGACGGCCCCCGCAGCACCCAGGCCCGCTCAGCACGCAGGCAGGCACAGAGACCTCTGCAGGCACCTGCTCCAGCTTCAGCCACGCTCCTCAGCCCTTGCCCCTCTCGCTTGCCCTCTCCCCTCTCTCGTGCTGGACCTACGCACTGCTTGCCACTCTCAGGGATGGGCAACGGCAAATGCCAATGGCAAATGCGCGCGCGCCTCACCCAGGAAGGTGGCAATGGCAAGCTGGGGGGATGCTGGCAGCAGCTGGGCTGGGAAAGCTTGCCCATGGCAACTGCTGCTTGGGACACCAAAGGGCTGAGAGACAAGACTTAGCTCTTCTTTCGGGGCATTGCTCTTCTTTGCTGCCTTCTGGATTACATTCCTCTCCTTAGGTGCTCACTCAGCAAGGCCTCTGCCTGCAGCTCTTCTTGCACTGGGACACCGAGGGGATCAGAACTGGGACGTTGTTGGGATAGGAAATGATCAGTGGGATGGGAAGTGATGATGGGGATAGGAACTCATTGGCACGGGAAAAATGGGTTTTATTTGTATTAAATTTACATTTTTAAATTTTATTTAATGTATTGGTTGTATTATTTATTTCATTAAATCCACTTTATTGACTGTGTTGTACAGTATGGCATTGTTTCATTATTAGAAAATGATAAGTATTTACTATTATTAATTAAACAATATTTACATATTTTATACATTATAAATTATCAATATTCTCATTTCTAATTTTGTTTGTTTTTATTCCTTTTCTACCCTATTAAACTCTCTTTATCCCAGTGCACTGCTTTGGACTTTAGTTTTCCTTCCGAGTCGTTGTGGATTCACTCCGGATGGGGGGACATTAGCGAACACCTGTGTGCTTCAGATCCAAGGTCACCTTTGCCCTCAACTCAAGATCCATGTTTGCATCTGTTGTCATGAAGCAATGTTAACAACAGCAACAATTAAGTTACCTTATTTATTATTTCATGTTATTTCATAATTTCATGTTCAGTTATTTCATGCAGCCCGCTCCCGCTGCCCATGCTCAGGCCAGGCATGGATGTGGGCATGGCCAGCACGGACGGCAGAAAATGGGTGCATGGCTGGGTGGGAGTTGGGAATTCAGCCTTGGGATCAGAACTGGGAGGTTATTGGGATAGGAAATGATCAGTGGGATGGGAAGTGATGATGGGGATAGGAACTCATTGGGATGGGAAAAATGGGTTTTATTTGTATTAAATTTACATTTTAAAATTTTACTTAATTTCCTGGGTTTTATTATTTATTTAATTAAATCCACTTGATTGACTGTGTTGTACGGTATGGCATTGTTTCATTATTATAAAATGATAAGTATTTAATATTATTAATTAAACAATATTTCTATATTTTATACTCGTAAGGGGGTGTCGAGAGGCAGGAGACCTTTTCTCCATGAACACCAGCGACAGGACCCACGGCAACGGGGTTAAGCTGAGGCAGGGGAAATTTAGGCTTGACATAAGGAGGGGGTTCTTCACAGAGAGGGTGGTTGCACACTGGAACGGGCTCCCCAGGGAAGTGGTCACTGCACCGAGCCTGTCTGAATTTAAGAAGAGATTGGACTGTGCACTTAGTCACATGCTCTGAACTTTTGGGTAGACCTGTGCGGTGTCAAGAGTTGGACTTGATGATCCTTAAGAGTCCCTTCCAACTCAGGATATTCTATGCTTCTATGATTCTATGATACATTATAAATTATCAATATTCTCATTTCTTATTTTGTTTGTTTTTATTCCTTTTGTACCCTATTAAACTCTCTTTATCACAGTGCACTGGTTTGTTCTTATACTTCTTCTTATACTGTGGAGCCCAAAACTGCACTCAGTACTCAGTACATGGAATACCAAGAGAGACTGCCTGGCATTTTCTCTTCTCTGCAGAAGCTCTGTTGCTAACACTGTCCAGAAATCACCACTGTCACAGACAGTAGTAGCATTCCCTCCTCCCACAGTTGGTTCTTCCCCCCCAAGACTTAGACACCATCCAGAAAAATAAGAAGAATAATACTAATAAAGTAAATAAAATAAAATAAAATAAAATAAAATAAAATAAAATAAAATAAAATAAAATAAAATAAAATAAAATAAAATAAAATAAAATAAAATAAAATAAAATAAAATAAATTAAAATAGTCAAAAGCCGTCAGGAAGGCAGTGGTGCAGACTGTGGAGAGCCTGGGTTCAAATCCTTCTTCTGTGAGGCTCTGAACCTATATCCCATCACAATCTCTCTGCTAATGTATGGCAGGGAAAGGAGGAAGAAAGAACATATCTCCTGCACTTTCCATTTATTGTTGACTGACAATTCTGTAGAGTTATAAAGCCTCAATCAGTGAGATACAGGGTTCTTCTCACATTGTCTCACTGTGCCCTAAGCGGAACAGCTCTCATTTAATAGATGCTTCACCACAAAATCATGAGTCATCTGCAGTTTTGAACTTTTCTGGGATCAAGTCCCTTCAGATGGTTGAGGAATCTGCTCCAGCACCTATGTAAACTGGTGCTCTACTAAGCTAGTGAGTGAACAAGAGAGAAATCCTCTGCTAGATGACTTGACAAATTGGGTCTGAAAATAGTGTTGAGGCAGAATAGTCCAGGATTTTTGCCTTGGGTGCACAGAGGGATTGGGTGTTGTAGACTTCTTTTATTCTTCATTAAGATAAACATTTTCAAAAATGTGCTTGTTCAACCTTGCTCCCACTGTGTGCATGGGAGGGAGATAACTGAAAGTGGGGAGCGTTGCTTGGATCCTGCAAGTGGCTGAGGTCCAGTGGGGTTGGAGGCTTTCTTCCTCCTTTTGGAAATGCAAAGCAACCCTGCACCTCCCCTGCACTTGCAGGAGGATCATGACAGCCCAAAGCACAGCGGCTTTGTAATTGCTGCATACACTTTGATCGGATTTACGTGGCAAGGGTTTGGTAGCAGGGGCCTGCAGGGATGGCGTCTGTGAGAACAGTCCAGACAACAGCCAGCTCCAGATAGCTCCAAAAGGGCCCCGGCGCTTGCCAGAGCTGAGCCAATAAGCGATGTTGTTTGCACCTCTGGGAGAGCAGATGGAAGAAGGGGGAAATACTGCTGCACAACAGAAGCTGGAAGAGCAAGGAGTGAGAAGCAGCCCTGCAGCCCCCAAGGTGAGTGCAGCAGGAGGCAGGAGGTGCTCCAGGCTCACAGCAGCAGTTCCCCTGCGGGCTGTGCAGGGAGAGGCCCCCGGTGGAGCAGGCTGTCCCCCTGCACCCATGGGTCCCCCATGGAGCAGATCTCCACGCTGCTGCCCCCCTGTGGGTGGAGGAGCCCCCGGTGGAGCAGGTGGCTGTGGCCTGGAGGAGGCTGCGGCCTGTGGAGAGCCCCCGCAGGAGCAGGCCCCGGGCCGCAGCTGCAGCCCCCCCGTGGAGAGGAGCCCCCGCAGGAGCAGGGGGGCTGGGGGGAGCTGCCGCCCAGCCGTGGGGGACCCGTGCTGGAGCAGTTTGCTCCTGGGGGATGGATGGATGGAGCCCGTGGGACGGAGCCGTGTGGGAGCAGTGCTTGAGGAGCTGCTGCCTGTGGGCAGCCCGTGTGGGATCAGCTGGGGAAGGACGGCATCCCGTGGGAGGGACCCCACGGGGAGCAGGGGCAGGGAGGGACCCTGAGGGTCACTCTGCTGAGTCTGCTTTGCCCGTCACGATACTTGTTGAGCCATCGCCCTGTCCTTATCTCAGCCCTGGAGCCCTTTGCATCATATTTTCTCCCCCTTTCCCTTTGAGGAGGGGGAGTGAGAGAGCGGCCGTGGTGGAACTCGGCTGCCCACCCGCTTTGAACCACCGCAGTTGCAAAGTCCTGGGAAAGATTTCTTTCAAGAAATTAAACAAGGTGTTTAACAAAGAAATGCAGAGTTTCCTTTTGAAGGTTTCCTGGAGAATTGGGCTTCTTTCCTATTCCCAGCTCAGAGGAAGGGAATTGTTGATTTCACCTTCTTTTTTCTTACATGGAAATTAAAGGTGAACTGCTCTACAAGGACGGGCAACGTCTCAGAATCAAGCTCTTTTGCTCTGTAGTCCTTTCTCAAGGAAAAGATTGATCACCCACCTTCCACAGATGTAGGGGAGCAGAGAATAATTTGGAAACTACTCTAATTCAAGTCAGTTTGGGCATAGTGGTACTTCCCTAGCTGTTTCTGAGACAGACGCATTAGCAACAGAGAGTGTTGTGCCGTCACTGGGAGGCGCCTGCGGTGATGACTTCAGAAACAGAACTGAATTGTGTCACCACAGCACTTTGGCAACAGCTGCCTCTGTGCACGTTTAGCTGGGAGGCACAGAGAAGGGTGCTGCATGCGATGAAACCACGTGAGGATTTGTGGATCTCCCCTTGAGGTGCACAGAGAGGGACCATGCCCTTCTGTAAGTGTTTTGATGCTTGGCTGAGGAAAAAAATGTGGTTTTGTTGTGAATGCTTCATTGTAGTATTCTGTAGTTTGTGTCAAGTCCTTACAGAAGCCTCAAGGTTGGTACTTTGCTCAATGATGGAGCTGCACAGAGTGAGAACAGACCCAATGTACGGGTGAGGGCCTCTGCACGTTCTCTTCTTCCTACAGACGATCAACAAACAAGGGGAGACAGAGAAGAGTGTGCTGTGGTCCTCCCATAGACCGCAAGTACTAAAGCATAAACAAGAGGCTTAAGAGTCCCCCTGTCATGTTAAAATTCAGGACAGCAATGGACTTCCTCACACGGGCTGGCCTGTCGACTAGTGTCTCAGGCTGTGGCGTATGAAGATGCACTCCATCTGCTTTCAGGGTAGCAATGGCAGTGGGCAAGCTGCCTGACCTTAACATTTGTCATTTCATTTCTCACCTGAGTTTTGGTGGTTCTCCACGATTCATTCTTGGTCTAGAAAAAAAAAAAAAAAAAAAAAAAAAAAAAAAAAAAAAAAGTGAATTTGCATCAAAATAAAAGGATAAAAGGATTTCCTTTCCATTAATTACATGTTCTTAACTTAACTAAAAAAAGTGAACTGCGATGAAAATAAAAGGATTTCCTTTCCATTCATTACATGTTCTTACCTTTGTAACAGATTTGGTTATTGACTTAGAAGGCAAATATCTGGCCAGACTGCAAGACTTGTGCTCGCAGCGTGGGACAGCTCTCGTAAAGGTGATTCAGGGCAGTTTCTGGAAAACAAGACATCAGATCTCCAAAACACTTTCTTTGTGCTAATGTAGGAAGGGTGAGTAAGTGTAAAGGTAAGAGCCCAGATACCGTAAGAAGCAGAAAGTGTGAAGGAAACTTCCTTCTGGCTGATACAGCTCCATATCTAGTTGTCAAGTATGAAGAGAGCAGTGCTAAGTTTCTTGGGGAGAGGAAAACAAAGAGGCTGGGAGAGGGTACAAAGAAAAAAATGGGATGAGCTATTTCAGGAAATCCTAGTAACTGGAAATAGAGATTGGAAGAGTGCTTTAAGCCAAGACAGACATGTTTTAAAACTAAAACCTAGGAGTTGAATGAACCAAGAAATGAATCCCTTTTGATTATGCAGTTGTGTCCAGCGTTATCTTGGGAAATATGGTTTCCACATAAAACGTATCTGGGGTTTGAAGTTCTCCTACGGCCCTTCTCTGTGTATTCCCTACTGTTTGGTAAGCGCTGAGGTCACACTGCAGACAGCAGCACGTCCTCTCCCCACTACTTAGCTGTCTGTTCTCACAACACGTCTAGGAACAGAATGGCTTGGACACAACTGCGCCTAGGACCGAGTTCATTCAAGCTGCTGGACGAGGTAAAAGCTCTGGACAAGCGAAGGGGAGGGAGGGATGGGTGGACATACAATATGATCACTTTAATCTCATTTCTCTAAGAATCCTGGCTGAGAAAACAAAACAAAACAGAATCAAAAAGAACAGAACAGAACAGAACAAATGAAGCAAGCAGCTAGCTTGCTGGAGACATTGTCTGGGAAGCAGTGAAAACACTTGCAAACAAAAACACGTCAAAGGACTAACTCTTTGAGCTTAATTCTAATCCAACAGCATAACCTCAAAGTCCTGTTTCTGTTCGTAACAGGCTGGTCCAGTAACATGTCCCATTGGATGACTTTGCAGCATAGATGTCAGGAATGCAGCTTGGGATCCCCTCCTTCTACTCAGAGTTCACTTTGAAGGGATGAGCAAGTAATTCTTCCTGGGTTGACGGAAATCTAAAGTCTGTTTTCTAACACTCTTCCAGACGCTTCTCTGTCCATCGGCCTGTCCTGCCAACTCTGGTGTGAGTGTGAAGTTGTGGCAAGAGGGATTTCCCATTCCTATTTGACCTGATGGACACCAGCTTTCCTCGGAAATGGCTGATGTTGCTGAGGAGGCAGCAGTATCAAAGCCCTTGCTGATGAAGGTACAACAAGCTGGGGAGGCTTTGGCATTTCTGCACAACGCTGCTCCCTGACTGTCACTCCAGACTCAGATTCGGAAAGAAGCAAAGCAAGCTAGAGGAAAACTGGATGTCCTGGTAATTTTCTTTTCCTTTTATTTCTTCATTCTTCACTTGTAAGAAAATCTAAATCTTAACCCTTTGTTTGAAAACACGGCTTTACGGAAATGCTTATGGGTGTGCTCCTTCACCTTGTGTGGAACCTGCTTCACCTCGCTTCAGCTATAGGACACCTATGCTCCAATTTATGCTTCCCATGATAAAGCGGTGTTCTTTTGGTATTCTTTTCTGTGATGCTTGCAGGCGAGGTTGAAAAGAGTTGTCAGTAGGATTCTTCGTTTCCTTTGCAGTATCCAAAGCTCCGTATTACCGTGGATCTTCTCCTCTGATCTGGAAAGCTTCACAGGCCAAAAGAGAATTGAGATGAAGAAGGAAATAGTGAATGCTGACCAATATTGCCAAGTACCACCTGTAAGTTTTGTGAAAGAATCCGGTGCATTTCTGTAGTGGTAGAAAGTTCATAAAATCATCGTCGTGCACTTGAAGGCAAGCAATGCTGTAAAAATGAAGAATGCAAGGCCCTGCTTAAGGACAATCTTCAGGCTGCTTCTAGATCAACAGCTTATTTGCTTCTTCCACAACCTCATCTCCGCTTGCTTAGAAGTTGTGAAAGTCGGAAGCACACTCCGTCTTTTTCATCCCCTCTGTGTATCTTTTCCCTGACAGCAACTTCTGTCTTGGCTCTTCACATCCAGCCAGAGCAGTTGCTTTGCCTCCGCAACCTGCAGGCTGACCTCTCTTGTGTACCTGTGCTGGACTGAGGGTAATGCTTGTAACGCACACAGATGCTGCATTCACTGTGACTTTTAGAAAAGAGAGCAAGAAGCTAACCTGCACAGCAGACTCTTAGGTTTCTGTCTCTCTCTCTCTCTCTCTCTCTCTCTCTCTCTCTGCATATATATTTCAGTACTTATTTACTTCTTTAAAGATACCTTAAATAGAATAGATACTTTAAGAAAGCTTACTTGTTCTTCCCCTTTCCTTGTTTTTAACGTTTGCTTTTCTAACCAATCCTTAATGTTACAACATTGGATTGATGCAGTACTCAGTCCTTAGAAGTTCTCAAAGCACATCAGTGATTTCTCTATTTCTCAACCTTTCCATCTTCATTGAGATCTCTCATCTGAATTTAGGTATGAGGTGAAGAAGAACACTGCAACCAGCTGAAGCCGTATCAGACACATGCTTCTGCTAGGAAGTCATTCCGAGTGATTCCACGGTGTACTTTAGACAGGTTTGCTCTGGTCCTCTGGACTCAGCATCCCCAAGGGATATTTCAAAGCTCTCGGAAGGACCCGTCATTATCTCTGACACTGCAGCCTCCAGTAGGAAGGGGTAAATATTCCTTGCCCTTGTGCAAAGGAACTACTCAGTTAGCTGTTTCTAACCCAAATCTCGGTGTTGTCTTCTATTGACAGACACCACCCGGCTAGCCAAGCTAAACCACTGAAAATGGAAGGAGTGGGACATCTTCCAAAGCCTGCTGCTGCTTCTAAGCAGAACTGCGCTGTAGGTGGGGACACAGCAAGAGGAAACGTCCAGGCCATGGTGGAACTGCAAGGCACCTGTCTGAGCCACACAACGAAGTCAGCGATTCCCAGTTGGAGACTGTTGCTCGACCAGTGACACAGCAGCTGGAGCGCTTCTGGTTGCTGCTGATGGGTTCCCGTGAATCAGCCAGGGATAGGAGCTATGAGAACGACTGAAGCGATTTGAAGTTACCCGAAAGAAAGAAGAGAGGAGAGAAGAAGACAAGAGGGGAGGGAAGGGGAGGGAATAAAAGGAAGGGAGGGGAGGGGAGGGCAGGGGGAGGGTAGGATAGGATAGGATAGGATAGGATAGGATAGGATAGGATAGGATAGGATAGGATAGGATAGGATAGGATAGGATAGAATAGGATAGGGTAGGGTAGGGTAGGGTAGGGTAGGGTAGGGTAGGGTAGGGTAGGGTAGGGTAGGGTAGGGTAGGGTAGGGTAGGGTAGGGTAGGGTAGCGTAGGGTAGCGTAGGGTAGCGTAGGGTAGGGTAGCGTAGGGTAGGGTAGCGTAGGGTAGCGTAGGGTAGCGTAGGGTAGGGTAGGGTAGCGTAGGGTAGGGTAGCATAGCGTAGTGTAGCGTGTTAGAGGGGAGGGGAGCATAGGAGAGTATAGGGTAGTGTAGGGGATCGGAGTTTAGGGGAGTGTAGGGTAGGATACGGGAGGGGAGCGTAGGAGAGTGTAGGGGAGGGGGGCATAGGGTAATGTAGGGTAGTGTAGCGAACGGGAGTTTAGGGTAGGATAGGGGAGGGGAGTGTAGGAGTGTGTAGGGTAGTATAGGGGAGGGGAGTGTAGCAGAGTATAGGGACAGGGAGAATAGGGGAGGGGAGGGGAGGGGAGGGGAGGAGACGGGAGGGGAGGGGAGGGGAGGAGATGGGGGGGAGGGGAGGGGAGGGGAGGGGAGGGGAGGGGAGGAGACGGGAGGGGAGGGGAGGGGATGGGGGGGAGGGGAGGGGAGGGGAGGGGAGGGGAGGGGAGGGGAGGGGAGGGGAGGGGAGGGGAGGGGAGGGGAGGGGAGGGGAGGGGAGGGGAGGGGAGGGGAGGGGAGGGGAGGGGAGGGGAGGGGAGGGGAGTGCTACCATAAATAAAATTGCCAAATACCTGACATTTTGGATCTGGAGCCAAATCTTTGTGTACATGTCCTCTCCCCGTAGCCCCACGTGCTGACCACCCACCCGAATCTATCATACTGTTGGTCAGAAAGAACAGGGGGCATAGGGGAGGGCAGGGGAGTGGAGGGAAGGGAAAAGAGGGGATGGGAGGGGTGGGGAGCGCTACCATCAATAAAATTGCCAAATACAATGAAGGAGCAGCAGAGCCTGCAACCTCCATTCCCCAACATCCTCCAACCACCCCCCACTGCTCTGTGGGAAATAGGTAGAAGAATCAAGACTGAGGTTTAGCCTGGGATGGAGGTAGTGTGGCGAGGTGGTTTTCTGTTTGGTTGGTTGGTTGGTTGGTTTTAAAGTTTTTAAATTCTCACTGTCCTACTTTGTGATCAGTTGGCAATAAATTCAATTACTCTTCCCCAAGCCAAGTCTGTTTAGTCCATGAAGCCATCTTCCAGTCCTGAAATAAGAAAGGAAACAGACCTGCAAGCAACTGTTACACAAGTGCAGGAAGAGTGACAAAGGAGGGTTTTGAGGCATGAAGTTACTGCAAGGATGCTCTGCTCTTTCCTCACTTCAGGATGAAAAGCACGGCACTAGTGGGTGGTCTGTGGTGGTAGTTGTTTTTTTGTTGTTTGTTTGTTTGTTTGTTGTTTTGTCAGCTCCACCCCACAGTATTTTGCTTGTTCTACTTGTTTTGGTGTGCCCCCATTCCCTCCCTCAAGGTAAAACATCCCTAGGGGCCATAACTTGCTGTTAGCAAACAAGATCTTGCAAAAGAGTGAAGTTAACATGGCACCACCTGCACTGATGTATAAATAGTTCAAATATTTTCCCTCACTTTCCTGTAACTTTCCTGTAAATTGCTGGTCAGGAGATAACAAGTGGAGAAATTTAGGATAAGAGAGAGAAAGTTGTGTTTACTATTGCCCTGGAGTTTCTGTTGGTCTGGCCACAGAAATGGAGTACTCAAAATCCTCAGGACACTCAGTTTATGCCAGATTTATCCTAAAACTGCAGTATTTCTAGGCCCTTGGGATTCTTATCAATTAAAACATACTTTTTCACGCACAGAAGATGCAAAAAAGTGCGTCTACTGCAGTATGCAGACAGAGCCAGTCCTGTCTCTTGATTCCTTCTGCCTTCTGCCTGAAGAGCAGCAGACAATCGAGTTCTTGTCTTCAGTAGCTACGGCCTTAACCAACTGTGCAGTCTGTCCATTCATACACAGAGGAGGAAAAATAGCGTGGAATAACTCCTCTCCTTTGTGCTAACAGAGGAGGGTACAGCTTCCTCACTCCAACCCCACCGAGGCAAACCAGTCAGCAGTGCACGCCAGAGCCTCCGTCTCTTCCCCGTCTCATGATGTGCAGCTGGATCACTCTCCCTTCTATCCCCAGGATCGCTTTCAGCACAGTCCCAGAAGGGTCAGACTCACAGCTTTAGGACCCATCAGAAGAGGCTTGCACTCTTCTGCCACCACACCCCCTATACACATGCAATTTCACACATGCAAAGAGACACCATGGATTGGGGAGTTGCACAGAGAGGAGACCACACCCGTTTGCCTGCCTGCAGTTTGACACCAGTAGGGAGGTCATTCCCGTCAGGAGTTTCCATAGAGATGACAGAATATGGCCCTAGGGTCCTGCTGCTTCTTTCAGCCCTAATTCTTCAAATCCATAGGAACGGAAGAAACCTTCCCAGCCAAGTGCTGCATATCTTGAAGGTTGGAGAACCCACAGCCTTCTGCTTCATTTCATTTTAAAGATCAATCCCAATGTCACTCCCATAGAAGTAGTGGAAGCCATCTGGCTGGCTTGGCTTTCTCTCCAAAGAAGACCAAATGAGAGTTGGTCACGGGTGAGGATGAGCCCTGACAGTTCCTGCATTTTGGTTCTCCTGCAGCCCACAAAGCTCTCACTGCCTTGCCTGAATTTGAACCCCTTTGGAACCAAATCTACAGATTATCTCTGTAAATCCAAAACAGCACTTATTCACCATGTGAACAACAAATGCCTGGGATGGTTAACAGCACTTAGGTGCAAAGGTCAGATATATGTAGCTGCATGTTACACATTTTTAGTCTGAATAGCACAATTTATCCTTTGACTCCATTTTGCTGTCACGTGGATATCAATTTGCAATCATTTGGTCTGTCCTCCCTTTGGTGGCTTCCGTGAGAAGAATCTAGAAGCTGCCCCCCGTTAGATAACGGCTCCACTGCTGGCCAGAGCCAAGCCAAGAAACGATGTCACTTGTTCCTCTGGGAGAGCATATTGAAGAAAGGAGAACAAAAATAACAACAAAAAGCTGTTTCACAGGGAGAAAGAGAGGAGAAGCAGCCCTGCAGCCCCCCAGGTGAGTGCAGCAGGAGGGCAGGAGGCAGCAGCAGTTCCCCTGCGGGCTGTGCAGGGAGAGGCCCCCGGTGGAGCAGGCTGTCCCCCTGCACCCATGGGTCCCCCATGGAGCAGATCTCCACGCTGCTGCCCCCCTGTGGGTGGAGGAGCCCCCGGTGGAGCAGGTGGCTGTGGCCTGGAGGAGGCTGCGGCCTGTGGAGAGCCCCCGCAGGAGCAGGCCCCGGGCCGCAGCTGCAGCCATGGAGAGGAGCCCACGGGGAGCAGGGGCAGAGAGGGACCTTGGAGGAGGGAACTGTATCCTCTTTTTTCATCGGTGCTGAGATTGAGGATCAGGATTTTGTGGTAGGAATTTGTTTAGATGAACCAATTTACATCCATATGGGCGTTGTATGTTTGTTTCACCTTGTCTTGCAGGACCATCTTGGCTAGGTCTGCAGTGTTGTGCAAAAGTGAAGTTTTTCACAATAAAGAGCAGCTTTTTTTTCGGGGAAAAGGCTGAGGTGGCCTTCGTCAGAGTCTTGTGACCTGAAAATGCAGAAAATGGGTGCATGGCTGGCTGGATGGGTGGGTGGGAGTTGGGAATTCAGCCTTGGGATCAGAACTGGGACGTTGTTGGGATAGGAAATGATCAGTGGGATGGGAAGTGATGATGGGGATAGGAACTCATTGGGATGGGAAAAATGGGTTTTATTTTTATTGCATTCAATCCACTTTATTGACTGTGTTGTACAGTATGGCATTGTTTTATTACTATAAAATTATGATGATTATTATTTTATCTTATTAATTAAACAATTTTTATACGTTATTATATTATAAATTATAAATATTAATATTTATTGTATTGTTTTTATTCCTTTTCTACCCTATTAAACTCTCTTTATCCCAGTGCACTGCTTTGGACTTTAGTTTTCCTTCCGAGTCGTTGTGGATTCACTCCGGATGGGGGGACATTAGCGAACGCCTGTGTGCTTCAGATCCAAGGTCACCTTTGCCCTCAACTCAAGATACATGTTTGCATCTGTTGTCGTGAAACAATGTTAACAACATCAACAAAAAAGTTCCCTACTTGCCAGCAGCATCCCTACCTTTGCTGGGGTCTGCTCTGTGCATTTTGAAGACCGTTCCATGCTATTCAGCCCCTTCAGGAGGAAATGGATGGTTCTAGGAAAATGCGTCTTGGCCTGATGCAAAGCTGTGACTCAGCACCCTGCAGCCCCCGCAACCCCTGGCATTTTACCTGCAGCCCCTCCAACAACTCTGATGTTCCCTGCATCGACTTCAACCACTGCGGTGGGACCTGAGGCCCCTCAAGCCCGTGTCACTCGCCCTGCAGCCCCTCCAGCCCCTGGCATGTTCCCTGCAGCACCTCGAGCCCCTGGCATGTTCCCTGCAGCCACTCCAAGCCTGGCACAGGCCCTACAGCTGGCTGCGGGGACTATCCAGAAATCTGTTCCAGAAATACAGTGATGGCAAGGAGCCCTCCACTTCATTCTTCCTTTTTTTTCTAGCTGGAAGCATTCAGAGTTGTCAACGGAATTGGTTTGGAGGAGTAGGAAAGACAGAATTGCTGGGTTTCTGCTTTCTCCCAGAAACTATCAGACCACAACATGACAGTTGTCTTTCTTTTACATTCTTTTATACCTGGATCTTTCTCAGTTTTATGAGTGTGGGGTATTCCTTCTTTCTCCCTTTACCTCCCTCCCTCCCTCCCTCCCTCCCTCCCTCCCTCCCTCCCTCCCTCCCTCCCTCCCTCCCTCCCTCCCTCCCTCCCTCCCTTCCTTCCTTCCTTCCTTCCTTCCTTCCTTCCTTCCTTCCTTCCTTCCTTCCTTCCTTCCTTCCTTCCTTCCCTCCTTTCGTTCTGTCTGTCTGTCTGTCTGTCTCTCTTTCTCTCTTTCTGTCCAGCACTGATTTTATGGCTACGTGTGCATATCCACAGTGTACAGTTTTCTCCGTTCCGTTTCTTCTCTGAGTCTTGCCCCTCTTCCCTGCAACTGAACAGCATTGCCTTGATCAAGGAAGTGGCAACATGCGGCTTACACAGTAAACTGCTGAAATTACAGCTATAACCATGGAGCACAGCTGCCGATCAACACAAGACCACCAATCGCTCACATTTCTAAACTGCTCGTCACAATTCTTCCGTATGTAAGCTGTGATGCTGCTCATTTCTTAAGCACCCATCCATTTCTTCTCTTCCCAGACCCTCAAGGTGTCCTGGTCAAACCACCTCCCTTCCTCTTGCCCCATCTGGCTCTCCCACCTTCCTTTTCCCTCAAGGCTCAACTTTTTTTTTTTTTTCAGCATAGGAGCTCCATAGAAGCTGCTGCTGCCCACCTCCGAGTTGACTAGGGCTGAACTACTGAAAAAGAAAAGAAAATCTATAAATAAGAGTGAGAGATGGTGAATACCTAACCATCTCTTAAAAGCAGGATTTTAAGAGAATAAGTAATTGATAAATGGAGTTAAGATCGGAGGGAAAAAAATCCACTGTTGCAATCAATAGAGTTAAGAAGTTTTTCAAGTACATTAGGAACAAAAACTAGAGTAATGACACAGATCTGATACGGGATGGGTATTGCTTCAGTGAGAAATGATGGAAAAAAACACAACACAACACATGTGTATGTGTTGTTGGGTATTTGTAAAAAAAAAAAGAAACAAAAAAACAGGTTAATGAAAACTGCATGCTCAATTAGATGATTTTTTTTGTTGTCATTGGTAGGGAATTGTGTGCTTTACAACACACTATGTGTTATATATATATATTATATATGTTTTTTATATGTTTTATATATGTTTTAATAAAATAAGGAAATGATATTTTTTTTCTACATTTGTGGTTTCCAAACTGTAGTTAATAAACATTAAACAAGATGCAATAGGATCTCGTTAACTCTTTTGTTTGAAAAAACAGTGGCCCTGATCGAGAGGTGCAAGTGAGAGGAGACACTATTCAGTATTTCTCTATGTTGTCATTTATTGGTGAAGATGAAAGTCTGCAGTTCATGTTCATTACACTAGCATGACAAAATGACCACAAGGGGGACTGTCTGGTAGTGAAAAGGAACTTCAGCATGGATTAAAAATCTTTGCCTTTCTTTATTCTGAACTGTTTTTCTTATGGCTGCTAGAGAGAGATTCTCTGCCTTAGAAATAAAACTGCCCAGGCTGTTCTGATAAACCTGTAGGGTTAAGGCACTTCTACCAAAACAGATTTCAAAAGGCAAGAAGTCAAAAAGCAACAATTCAGTGATCTGTGTACGCTTCTATATTAAGTTTTAAGATAACCTGGTTTATATTTAGTTCACACAAATTAACCAAACATAGCAGCATACAACCTAAGAAAAGCTTAAGAAATTTATTAGATGCACAGATAAAGTGCTGTAACAGAGAAACTTGTGTAAATCTATTCTAAAATAAATAAGGTACAGTTAAACCACCTTTGACTCGTTTTAACTCGGAAAGAAATAACCTAAGTTTTAATCATTTGAATTTTAAGGTCAAGGTGAAATATACCATAACTATAACAGTGGTTGTGATCTGTATCAACTATTTGAGTCTCCTGTTCCTCTTGAGGTCTCCCAGAAACAGGAAGGCTATTGCAAAATGTATACATTAGACATAGTTCCTTTTACAGAAACATTTTTGTAATAAGGTCTGGTTGCTCAAATACATGTTAAAATATTTAACAAGGAAACAATTTTCTCCTGATCCAGTCGATCTTTTAAACAAGACAATGTATTTTTCCTATGACGCAGCCCACAGGAGGGAACAGAAGTAAACATCCTCCTTAACTGAAGACTGTTTTGCTTGAAGAACTAAACTATTGCATTATTATATGAGAGCAAGAAATATCCATTTGGGTTATCCCTTTCTCCAAACATGGTGCCCAGTGATACATGTATTTTTGCCTTAATCTCAAAGGCCCGTTTGTCTCCAGGTAAGGTACGTTAAAAAGAGATTCCCTTTAAGCATCTTATCACAAGAGCTCTTACTGCCTTTCCATCCGGGGAAGCTTGTGTGTTAAACTGCCCTTGGAGTTTTGGATGCTACTAGATTTCTGTGCTCTGTTATCCATAATTTCAGGCACTTCGGGGCTAACATGGCTGTTTATGTCAATGCAATAATATTACCAATATATTCAACACTCAGAAGAGTCACCACAGTTTCCTTCACACACTCAGGATTTCAAATTCTTCTTCCAATTCAAATAGCTTGTCAGTAGATTCAATGAGTTCTGGAAAAAAAGATAAAGAAAAAAATGCTTCTAAAGACATGCCTGATTTTGTTCACTTAAAAAAAAAACTTTGAAAGACGCATTCCAGAAAAGTACTTTGTAAGAGTGAAAAAAAAAATCTGTGCTAGCAATTGTATGGCTTGTTTGGATACATGCCTGCTATATATTGCTTGACACTCACAAAGGATAGTTATTCTACCTGTGATTATTCTTTTATTTGCTAACGAGGAACATAACATTGCACAATTAGGCTTTTAATCGGTGCCTTACCTGCTCGTGTGGTTGTCACTTCTGGTTTTGTTGGAGGTATGAAAGGAGGCCAGTGTGGCGGGTGCTTCTGGACCAGCTCCAACATCCGTAGACTCTGCTGCTTTAGAATCTCCTGAGGACAGAATGCTTTCATTTTAAAAGCTGGCTCGGGAGACGCTTCAAACACAAAACGTGTCTGCTTAATTGAAAGTGTTTTTTAATTACGCATGTCCATCAGGAAAAAAAGTCTTTATACAGACATACTGTGAAATCCAAGCACCATGGTCTCTGTAATACATCCCTAGTTAAAACACATCTGGAAGACAGATCTCTTGAACTGTACTACAAATTATCAGTCTTATCATCTTTTGATATCAGCTTTGATATCTGCAAACCTGTAATTTTGTTTACATGTAGCAAGCACACTAGGAATGTACAATATTTTCTGCTTTTTAAAAGAAAGTTGCTTGCATAGAACTCTCCTCAAGTTTTCTGTTGATCAATAGCACAAAAGACAGATCTATCAGCTCCTCCAAAGGGGAAAAAAAAAAAAAAAAAACGCATCAGATTTTGAAGGACAGGTTTTGGTCAGGAAAAAAGGTGTTCCTGAAGCCAAACGCTATTCCTCTTCAAAGAGAAGTTACCTTCTGTCCTGTATTTCAGTTATTTACAAACTGATTTTTTTTTTTTTAAATAAATGCCTTTAGAGGTTGATGGTACTTTACATTCAGACGTCTGGTGCTTAGCTTAACAGCTGCATGCAGAAACATCCTCAAGTCTGTTTCCTGTGGCAGCCAGCACCTTCTGTTCTCCCTAGATCAGCAGGAGCTAGAGGCCTGCAGCACTTACAGAATCAGATCTTTAAGATAGCAGGGACTAACAGTCATAATTAGAACACGCAATCTATTATGTCAAACAATAAAAAAGGATCAGGAAGCAAATCATTGACACATCACTACAATATGGCAGTTAAACCTTAGTCATTTAGTGAGAATTAGAAGTTAAAAGCAAGTGTCACCCAGTAACACCTTCAAGTGTGCATGTTTACACCCATTTTCCAACTGGCAGGGTTTGTGGCTGGTAAAGTGCTGAACAATTTCCAATTAGCAATTCAGGAGTATTGCCTTACCCTGATGCTTTAATGCATTCTTCTCCATGGCTCATACAATTTGTATACAAAGGAAAATGCAAAGGAAAATTTTACAAAAAACAGACAATAAAAACCAGACTTTATAAAGAACAAATCGAGATGCTAAGTTCCCACTCTAACCTTTTGTACAAGACTACACCAGTTATCAAAATCACATTCTTCTTTGCAAAAGAAGCCCTTAGGGGAAAAAACAAACACACAGAGTTTTACCTTTGCAGATGGTAGGTATGTGGTACCAGCAGGTAAGGCGGTTTGACCTCTGATACAGTAATGCCCTGTACGATCAGTAGATATAAGACTCCAAATATGTGGCAGCTCTAGGGAGAGAACCCACGGGGAGAACAAGGCCCTGCAAACCCCTAACGAAATAGTCAAGCAAAAAATAGCAGCAGCTCCTGTGTGCTCCTCCATGGAGCGCCACCCAGTTCCTACAGTCCAGGTATCAGCAGAAGCTGAAAACTTGTAGATGATGGACCACCTAAGGAACATGTCCATTCTGGTATCTATACTGAAAATATTTGCTCTTCATTATGATTTTGTCTGTCTCGTTGCATCATGCCACATTTTGCACAGTTACGTAGTTAAGTATTAAAACAAAACAAAACAAAACAAAAAAACTTTCTAAAAAGCAGCAGTATTAAAAAACAGGTATGTGAATGAATGACAGATACCGGTATCTTTACAGATTGTTTAAAGCTTTAGAAACACATCCCACTGGTGACAACTGCCAATCACCCAATCACAGGATACTGGCATGGGATCAGATCCAATTTTTTCAAATACCACAGTACCCCCATGACATTTTGGGTGAATTACAAATAATACATTTGTATTTGTAATTTGGGGTGAAATACAATAATTCCACTTAAACATTTTTAACTTATGATAGAAAGTAAGTTTAAGTAACTTGTCTAGAGGTGACCAAACATAAAGTAGTGATAGAATAAAACACGTAAACCTGTTTCAGTTCCTTGCTCTGACCATTATAATGCCTCTTGAAAGAAGTAAAAGCTGCTCAGTAAAGAAAACAAAGCGAGCTCCCTACAGTACAGACAGCTCCCCACTTGCCCTAAGATTCTCCATGTAGTTATGTACAAACTACTATGTGTTGATCACAGAAGACAGCTTTGTGATCTTGGTTCTGTTCAAAGAGATGCATTGCTGCCCTTACCAATGTAGAGAGACATTACTTTGAGATAAAGTATATGCATTCAAGATTTCCTGACACTTACTAAAGCTACTGAAGGGTCCAAATTCATGATCTTCATTCTATGTGGGGCTTCCTGGCAGTGGAAACTCTCATCGTCAACCGTGCCATTTTCTTCTGAATCTACAAAGCTTTGAGTGGTGTGAGGGTCCAGATAGATCAGCTCATTGCCTGGATGGGTAAAAGCCGTATGTTAAAAATAAGCAAGTGACATTAATAAGCACTTGGTCCAGAACTGTAAAATAGAAATTAGATTGCCATCGCAGTCAGTATAATCTAGACTTTCCAGCTAGGGATTCTTTAAGAGAATCGGAAGGTTTAGACACAACGTTTCCCACAGGGTATTTAGTATAACTTCCAATTGTGACCTATTACTGTAATTTTTTGGTTGGATATGTTCTATCTTTGTCACATACTTTTATTTTTCCATGTGAGATCCAGTACTTTTTTTTTTTTTAAAAAAAAAATCTCAAGTGTTGTAAACACTAACATTTGACAGATTAAAAGGTACAGGATGTTCACAGATGCAATCTGTAATCCCACTAGGCATTCATTCAGAAATTGGAACAAAAAAGCCTAACTAAAACAGGTTAGGTTTTACAAAAGGACAAAATAGGGTTGCAAAATTTTGGCCCAAAGTGGGGTGAAATCTGAAGAAATGCATTTTAAATTAATTAGAGCAATACTTAATAACAGAAGGTATGCAAAAGGTGAAAAAGATACTGCTATCAGAAACAGTTTTGAAATACAAGAAAATAAAAGTGACATTTGACCAATACACTTGTCAAATGCTATCAGCTATTCTTAGTATGTTGCTCTTGTTGATGTCATCACTTATTTTTACACCTAGCTTTGCTGTTAACTTTCTGCTCCTGTTAAGGATCATCTCATACTGTTTCTAAACTCTTTTAGATATGCTTCTTCATTTATTTTATTCTATTCTCATCTTTCTCTACTTCTAGAGGTTCACGCTTAGACTCCTTACTATTTCCCCTTCAAAAAATGTTCTCTTTGGATCATCTGCACATTTGGAATAAGTTTCTTTTTTCCTTACCTAAAAATCCTATGAAATAATAGGCATTATTTGGTTTCCCTCCTAATGCTCCCAAAGACTGTGGCATCTTAAAGCATTCCTAGGAGTTCAAAAGGAATAAAGGAAATTGTAATTCATTTCTTTACTGACATCACAGATACCCAAACTTATTTGACAGTAACGAGCAATGAATTGAAAGAAAACCTTACTTTAAATGCATCAATATATACGGGATTTATGTGATTTATCCCTAGTCGTAGAGGTATAATAAGCAAGAGGGGTTGCCAGCCTGTGCAGAGTCCTCCTGCGTTCTTGCTTCGGCCAAGAGCACTTCTGTGCAAATGTGCACTGCTGTGGGACGCACTGCTGCTCTGAGGAGGGGACCGGCACATTTTTTCTGCAGGAATAAAACTGGAAATCAGTCAACGCACAGAGGAACACAAAGCAGATCTTCCTCTCAGTAGTGAATTAAGCTAGTTTGCCAGGGATCTTTATAGGGCACCCAAGACAAAACGAGCCGGGCATGGCAATTACAGCTATTTAGTAGAAGTAATTCTAGCAGACAGTATGTGCTGGCACGTCCAAGTGAGACGTTAGATAAATGATTGGGGGATGACAATTTAAGACTGCAGTGACATGTACTATTAATGTTATTAATACTGTCAAGCTTTGCCTATAAAACGCCAGAGAAATGAAATGGCAGAAATGATGACAGTAGAAATTCTTCAAGGAGCTCTTCACATCCAGTGATGTGAGCACGAAGTTGGCATCAGGGATCAAAAAAACACAACTGAGTTTGTATGTCCTTCTTCCCTCTTCTTACCCTTGCAAGACAAAGCCATGGCCCCCCAAGTATTTGTTCATGTTTAGATACATGCTGGCAAATGGAGTCAAATCAGAAACTGTTACCAGAAAACTGATGAGGTGTCACTTACTGATGTCTTCAATGACCACCGTATTGCCCATAGATACATAAACTGCTAATGAATTCCATTCATCAAATAAAGCAAGCTTCCTAGAAAACATTAAGGTACTAATTAATATAAACTAGTTGGATCAAAAGGGTAGCTTTACACTCAGAACCATTTATTTATTTTTTTTTTTCTTAAGAAAAAACATCCTTTCTGCATTTTTTAAAGTCTCCATGTAAGAAAAAGAAAACTTTAAACATTAAATGTTTAATATCTTTAGAAAAATAGGTACTGAGTGGTACCAGGAAAAACATATGCGCTGCACCATGTGCAAACTGTTTTTTCTTACTGCTAAGTGCAGTGACAGTAACAGTCCAACTACATCAAGTTTATTACTTTTTATTGCACTCGACAGTCTCTGCAATGGGTTCTTGCCCAATTGTGTCTTTTCTCATCTGGAAAAGAAAAAAATTCCTATTCCAGTTTTGCAGATTACTTTTTGCTTAAGAAATTCCACTGAATTCAGTGGAATTACTTCTGCCTGAGCCTGCGTGCACAGCAGAAATGGGGCATTAAAAGCTAAATCAGCTGAGGGTTTGGGGCACCAAAACTTCAGTGGGAGACAGCAGCACACAGTTTTATGTCCACTTCTGCAAAATCCAAACCTTTGGGGAAGGGAGCTAAGCTCTTAAGCTGCACTGGCAGAATTAGCTGTTTCAAATAAGCCAGAAAGAAATGGGGGTGAGCGTTTCACCATGAAAAACTTGGCCATGAAAGATCTGGAGTCCAGGGCATGCTTCAGCTCCCCTCCCTCTTCAGATCATGTGCCTGTTCCAGGGTGTCAAAGACTTGCTGCTGAGCTCGCAGGACCTGTAGCCTAGCCCCTGCCTGAGGTAAGACACCTCCACGTACCCCTGGAGAACTGAGCAGCCTCAGTTCCTTTCAGTGTGGCTCCCAGACTATGAGGAGCTGCCCATCTTTATCCAGTAGCCTTGCTGGCAGAACTGCTGCTCAGAAAGGGAGGAATTGCAGCTCAGTTCCCTCCTCAGCCGAGATGGCTTCTCTCTGATGTTTCACGCCACCACTCCGTCCTACACGGTGGCACTCTCGACCTGCCAGAGCTGTGCCACTGTGCAGAAAGGAATATACATCTGTGGTGTGACTGGTGAGGGCATGCAGACGGCATAGGAGGAGACCTTCCTGCAGTTTCTTCTCCTCAGGCTCTTCCTTTATTAAAATTTAGAGGTCACCCATTCCCAACTCAGTACCTGCACACCGAGCTGTGGCATGACATTCCATGCTGCACTTGTAAAGAGATGGCAAGTACATTCCTGACTGTGGGACAGGGGGAGATGCAGCCTTCAAAACTCTGCCTGGGCCTTGTCTTGGCTGCCTCAGGGGAGTACGTTCTGAATGAGACTGGTATGATCTCACTTACTTTAGTACTTGAGCAACTGTATTTGGTCCAAACCATTCTCCAATTGACTTCCCCTCTCCAACACCCACCTGTGCTGTTTTCATAGTGAAAAAAAGACACACGTACACAAAATCAAAGAAAAATGAGACCATAAAGAATGTGGGAACAATATACAGTAAATACCGTGACTGTCAAACATTCTAGAGTAACTGCAATCTGTATTTAGCAATAACACTTATTTTCTCAATCTATGCTCTTTTCAAAACTTAGGGAGTGCCAGTTTCTTTAATAAACAAAAGGCTTCTAAACTACAATGAGAATTACAAGTTAACAAATGTTAGTGCCCCTTATTACAAATTACAGCAATAAGCTACAAGACTGTCTATTCTAACATTACTGACTCTGGTACCCAAGGCTTACAGAATTTATCAAGAGCTAGATTCTAGTACATGGCTTTATTTAGGTCTCAGGGAATGTTTCTGTACTACTAGTCTTTGCGCCCATCTGCATACCTTTTTATTTTTGTATAAGCATACACATTGTCTTCACATCCACTTTTTAAAATTATGAATTAACATACTGCAAATTAGTGATTCAACACAGTAGAAATTTCAGTGGAAAAAAACTGAAAGTTTATGTTTGTTCTTACCCATCTGGTGGATTGAATAACAGCAAGCCTTCCTGTCGAGAAAGCATCGTAGGATTCTGTGATATTCTTCTGGTTGTTTTTTGTGTTTTTCCCATTGCCAATCTGAAAGGAAAAATTGATATAGAATAAAAAATGGTGACGTTTTCATTACACTGATCAAATGTCTAGACAGCAGAAAGCTTTATAATGAGATGTTAAAAGACATTTCAATTCATCTCGAATATTTACATTTTGTGTAGAGCTCCTAGAATTCCAAGCTTGTTATTTATCATCAAGCTGCCCTTTATCATCATAGGCTAGATTGTAAAAACAGGGAAAATAAAACAAAACAAAAACATCAACTGCAAACATATTCTGACGGATCATGCTGCGTGTTGATAGCCATTCCAGTATCTATGAGCTTCCAAGATTATTTAAAAGTACAGGCTGTGTTTAGACCTTGTTGGATTTCTAAGCACCCATTAAATAACAACATAAGATCCATACAGAAAGTCCAAACACTCCACTGGCAGCATCCTGGGATGTGACATGCATGCTTAAGAGCTTGCACCAGGGGGGTTTGGACCTCGTGCTGCTGACAAGCGAGTAGTGAAGAGAAGGGTAAGAGCACTGTCCCACGGTGGCAGGTTTTCCCTTGGCCTCAACTTGGGTGTTACACTAAAAGGTTTATAAAATAATGGCGACAGGATTCCCCATTTGTTCTCCTTCTATGCCTATTTCTCTGCTTCAGGCTGGGATGATTTCACCCAGCTGAATATGAATTGATTCATTAGGAACTGTTACCAGGGCATCAAAGAAAGTCTCACTAATAAATTCAGGGTTTGTGCTTTTAATGGAGTACTTACGAAGAAGCGTCTGCAGACAATACCGAAGTTCCCTCAGGACCAGCACTCACCTCTCCCTAAGTGTCTGCAGATCAGTGCTTGGGCCAGCATCATCTGCCCGCATCGCAGCATACATCCCCAGCCAGCGTCCGACGAAGGACCCGTGCCTCCTGTTAGGAAAGTTCAGCACAATCAGTGCAGGCTTTCAACTGGGTGCAGCACCACAGAGGACATTTCAGAGTGCTAGAAAACAGATAGGGCTGCTGAAGCCTCCATGAACTGTCCTACAGATAAAAGGCACAGAGCAAGACTTTGGTTCCATGCTGTTGGTCTAATTCTAATCTCTGCATTGCACAAATAAACACAATTAATTTATTCCTTGTGGAGCTGACTTACTCTTTTCATTCTTCAAGCAGCATTCACAAACCATTTACTGCATGCTATACAACATGATCACCTGTTTACATACAGACATAAATAAACACTGATTTTAATAATCTTCATGTTTGCATAAACAGTTAAAATGATGCTCAAAATGCGCTAATACTCTAGAAATATTTTCCCAGCCTACGATGCCATCACTTATCTTGCTATTTAATTTAGAACAATGCAGCAAATCTGCAGTATACTCACCAATAGGCGAAAACTTTCTTCTATACGTAAACCACACGTAAACCACAGTAAACCACACGTGAACACTCCTTGGCTTATTGTCTGACTTTGGCTTATGGTGCGTCTGTTGCTGTCCACTGTGTTGTGTCCAGCACAGTGCAGCCCCTAAATTGCTACCAAAACCTTGCCACAAACCTCAATCCCCCTGTTAAAAGAGACCCTCTTGTTTGTTGCCCTTCTTTCGACACTCTCTAACAGGTTTATGTCTTCATACATATATATACAACAAAACATCAAAGAGCTCAGCAAGGTCCACCAAGGAAAGGAAGCAATGCAGGAGAAAGAAGACAGGACAACAGGGAGAATGGGCAGCATAAGGGAGGAGGCAGCCAGTGGCCTTAAAAACAAAGCCTAAAAAATAACTTCCACTAGTGGGACATAGTGAATTGGAGCTCTGGGGTCTGCATCTAGAGATGTCTTTTCTATTTATCGTGTTGTTGCGGAGATGGGTCCTCTGGCTTTGGTTGTGTTTTTTCATGTTGGGCAATTATCTCCCAAGAAGAACCCCCTGTTGGACAGAAAGGTAGAGGTGTGCTCCAGAAACACAGTGATGGCAAGGAGTCCTCCACTTCATTCTGGCATTTTTTTCCAGCTGGAAGCATTCCCAGTTGTCAACGGAATTGGTTTTGAGGAGTAGGAAAGACAGCATTGCTGGATTTCTGCTTTCTCCTCCATCCTATCAGACCACATCATGAGAGTTGTCTTTGTTTGATGTTCTTATGTCGCGTTCTGTTATTCTACATTTTTTTCTCTCTGATGTGATTTTATGTTCTTCTGTTACGTTATGTTCTTATGTTCACAACAGGACTCCTTGCCAACACCGCCTCACAGACACCTGGGCCAAAGAGCAGGGCCTTGAGCGGCTAGCTCACCATGACAGAGCTCATTTCCTTCCCAGTAGCTGCCAGGTGCCCTCTGGGGGCATTTCGGGGCTACAGCATGGGAAGACTTCTTTGGGGTGGGAAGCCATTGGGCTAGGAAATGGGCAATGTTCCCTAGGAAGGAAATCCCTGGGAAGCAAAAGCCTTGGGATGGGAAGTCTTGAATGGGGTGGGTACCATTCCCTGGGGAAGGAAGTGCTTGGAGAAGTCCTCCAAGAGAGGGGAATTCTTTGGGACGAGGTCTCTTTGGCTGAAGAAACGCTTCGTGTTGATGGGGCAGATTTCGTCTGGGTTGCTGGGAATGTGCCATGCGGTGAAATGGCAAGGATGGGCACTGCCGCTGAGGCCGAGAAGCTGGTCCTGAGCTGGGAAATGCTCAGGACGGGCAAGAGGCGGTGTGGAAGCGTCGTGGGCATGGCAAGTGCTGCGTGGGAGGGCAAGCCTGCTGGGGATGGCCAAGTCTTGCGCTGGGCAGCCTGCTTGGCTCCAAAGCCTGCAGTCCTCCCCAAGATGTCGGCGAGGGGCTGGTCAGCCGTTGGGACGGAACCCCCGTTGCCCACGTTCCCCAAGCAACCGCCCCACTCTCCAGCCACCATGGCAGGTCCAGCAGCCAGCTCCCGCTCCTCCCGGGGCTGCAGCCCTGCTGGCGAGCCCAGCGCCCCAGAGCTCAGCCCAGCGCCCTTTTTCCCACAGAGGGTTTCCCCAGACGGCTTCCGCGGCTTCCGCAGACGCAAAACTCCCCCTTCGTCGTCCCAGCCGTGCCGCCAACGGTGGCTGCCTGGCTGCTTCCCTCCCTCCCCGGAGCGATGGCGCTGCCCTTGCAGCCCCCGCAGGTACCCACCCTCCCCTCCGCACTGCCCCAGGCCACCGTCTGGCACGTGGTGCCGGGGGTCCAGGGGCAGGTGCTGCAGCTCCCCGCCAGGGTGCAGCTGCCACCTGGGGGGCACCTCCCAGCCCAGGGGCACCACCTGCAGCTTGGGCAGCTCCCCGCCGCCGCCGTGGGGCAGCTCCCTGCTGTGGGGCAGCTCCCCCACAGCGCTCCTGTGGGTGCCCCCAGTGTCTCCCAGCCCCTGCTGATGTGGACGGGGACGCTGGTGCCCCAGGATGGTGCTCCCCTCTGCTTGGGGCCCAGGGCCGTGCTCCATGGGGAGCTCCTGCACCCCGCAGGCACCTGCCTGCTGCAGGCCCCTGCCTACCCCGGCCCCCCACCACTCCTCGTGCCGGGGCCTCCGCTGCGGGGGCAGGCGCTCCCCGCACCCCGCACCCTCAGCAGCAGCCGGGGGCAGCTGCCGGAGCCCTGCTTGCATGCTGTGGGGCTCAGCGAGGACCAGGGGCCCCCGCTGCCCGGCCCCACTCCCCCCGAGCCTGCCCAGGCTCCAGCGACCGCCAGCACCCAGACGGCGACGCCCGACGGTGAGTTTGGGGCTGGCCCAGCCGGCCGCTGGGCGCCCCACACCCAGGAGCCATGGCAAAGCTGGCAGCGGGGGATGCTTGGGGGATTGCATTGGCTTGCTTTTTCCTCAGCGGCGACACTTGCAGAGGTGCCTGAGGAGCCCCTGGAGCTGCTGGAGCTGGGCCCCGATGCCTTCGCCGAGGCCTTTCCCCAGCTGGCAGGGGACAGCCAGCAGCTGCAGCACCTGCAGGACCAGCTCCCGGCCGACCTGGACAGCTCCGGCTTGGAGGAGCTGCTCAGCTGCCTCGATGCCGTGGAGCCCCAGGACGCCTTCGCCGCTGTCCCCAGCAGTCCTGTCCTCAAGCGCTTCCTCTTGCAGCTGCCCGACCTCTGCGAGGACATCGAGGAGCCCAGCACACAGGGACTGGCAGCCACCAGAGCGCTGGGTGAGGTCCCCTCAAGCCCTGGGCTGCACCCCGACAAGGTGCAGGCTGGGCGGGCGCTGCAGCCCCCTGCAGCTGCTGTGCCGCCACTCAGCTCCCCCCTCAAGCCTGCAGCCCGGCCCCAGCTCAGGAGAGCCCTGCCCAAAAGGCCCCCCCTGCAGGAATTCATCCCTGCCCGCAGGAGAACCCTGCCCCAGCCTCCCTTGGCTCCCCTCAAGAGGCGCCCCGACCCTGACTGCCTCCCTGCCCGCAAGAGACCCCTGCCCCAGCCTCTCCCCAAAAGGCCCCCCCAGCAGGAATTCATCCCTGCCCACAAGAGAACCCTGCCCCAGCCTCCCTTGGCTCCCCTCAAGAGGCCTCAACTTCTCCCAGCCCTCAGGAGAGCCCTGCCCAGTCCCCCTCGCAGTCCCCTCCAGAGCCCCCCGCTCTGGAGGGGACTGCCCACGGCTCTGCCCACGCAGCCGCGCACGCTGCAGCGTCCGGCGCAGCCCCGCGGGGACTACGTGCCCTGCGTGGGGCCCTGGGCGGGCGGCGACGCAGCACCCACACCGCTGGAGGAGCAGGAGTCGTCGGTGCCCATCACGCCGCAGCAGCGTCCCGAGCGGGAGCGCCTCAAGAAGCTGGCCCAAGAGGAGCGGCAGCGGGCGGCCCACCACATGAAGATCGGCCCCGGGCAATTCTTCGAGCAGCGGCAGAAGGACCACGCCAGAGCCTACTCTTACGGCTACCCGTGACCGACCTCGGGCTTCTCCTCGACGGCCCCCGCAGCACCCAGGCCCGCTCAGCACGCAGGCAGGCACAGAGACCTCTGCAGGCACCTGCTCCAGCTTCAGCCACGCTCCTCAGCCCTTGCCCCTCTCGCTTGCCCTCTCCCCTCTCTCGTGCTGGACCTACGCACTGCTTGCCACTCTCAGGGATGGGCAACGGCAAATGCCAATGGCAAATGCGCGCGCGCCTCACCCAGGAAGGTGGCAATGGCAAGCTGGGGGGATGCTGGCAGCAGCTGGGCTGGGAAAGCTTGCCCATGGCAACTGCTGCTTGGGACACCAAAGGGCTGAGAGACAAGACTTAGCTCTTCTTTCGGGGCATTGCTCTTCTTTGCTGCCTTCTGGATTACATTCCTCTCCTTAGGTGCTCACTCAGCAAGGCCTCTGCCTGCAGCTCTTCTTGCACTGGGACACCGAGGGGATCAGAACTGGGACGTTGTTGGGATAGGAAATGATCAGTGGGATGGGAAGTGATGATGGGGATAGGAACTCATTGGCACGGGAAAAATGGGTTTTATTTGTATTAAATTTACATTTTTAAATTTTATTTAATGTATTGGTTGTATTATTTATTTCATTAAATCCACTTTATTGACTGTGTTGTACAGTATGGCATTGTTTCATTATTAGAAAATGATAAGTATTTACTATTATTAATTAAACAATATTTACATATTTTATACATTATAAATTATCAATATTCTCATTTCTAATTTTGTTTGTTTTTATTCCTTTTCTACCCTATTAAACTCTCTTTATCCCAGTGCACTGCTTTGGACTTTAGTTTTCCTTCCGAGTCGTTGTGGATTCACTCCGGATGGGGGGACATTAGCGAACGCCTGTGTGCTTCAGATCCAAGGTCACCTTTGCCCTCAGCTCAAGATCCATGTTTGCATCTGTTGTCATGAAGCAATGTTAACAACAGCAACAATTAAGTTACCTTATTTATTATTTCATGTTATTTCATAATTTCATGTTCAGTTATTTCATGCAGCCCGCTCCCGCTGCCCATGCTCAGGCCGGGCATGGATGTGGGCATGGCCAGCACGGACGGCAGAAAATGGGTGCATGGCTGGGTGGGAGTTGGGAATTCAGCCTTGGGATCAGAACTGGGAGGTTATTGGGATAGGAAATGATCAGTGGGATGGGAAGTGATGATGGGGATAGGAACTCATTGGGATGGGAAAAATGGGTTTTATTTGTATTAAATTTACATTTTAAAATTTTACTTAATTTCCTGGGTTTTATTATTTATTTAATTAAATCCACTTGATTGACTGTGTTGTACGGTATGGCATTGTTTCATTATTATAAAATGATAAGTATTTAATATTATTAATTAAACAATATTTCTATATTTTATACTCGTAAGGGGGTGTCGAGAGGCAGGAGACCTTTTCTCCATGAACACCAGCGACAGGACCCACGGCAACGGGGTTAAGCTGAGGCAGGGGAAATTTAGGCTTGACATAAGGAGGGGGTTCTTCACAGAGAGGGTGGTTGCACACTGGAACGGGCTCCCCAGGGAAGTGGTCACTGCACCGAGCCTGTCTGAATTTAAGAAGAGATTGGACTGTGCACTTAGTCACATGCTCTGAACTTTTGGGTAGACCTGTGCGGTGTCAAGAGTTGGACTTGATGATCCTTAAGGGTCCCTTCCAACTCAGGATATTCTATGCTTCTATGATTCTATGATACATTATAAATTATCAATATTCTCATTTCTTATTTTGTTTGTTTTTATTCCTTTTGTACCCTATTAAACTCTCTTTATCACAGTGCACTGGTTTGTTCTTATACTTCTTCTTATACTGTGGAGCCCAAAACTGCACTCAGTACTCAGTACATGGAATACCAAGAGAGACTGCCTGGCATTTTCTCTTCTCTGCAGAAGCTCTGTTGCTAACACTGTCCAGAAATCACCACTGTCACAGACAGTAGTAGCATTCCCTCCTCCCACAGTTGGTTCTTCCCCCCAAGACTTAGACACCATCCAGAAAAATAAGAAGAATAATACTAATAAAGTAAATAAAATAAAATAAAATAAAATAAAATAAAATAAAATAAAATAAAATAAAATAAAATAAAATAAAATAAAATAAAATAAAATAAAATAAAATAAAATAAAATAAAATAAATTAAAATAGTCAAAAGCCGTCAGGAAGGCAGTGGTGCAGACTGTGGAGAGCCTGGGTTCAAATCCTTCTTCTGTGAGGCTCTGAACCTATATCCCATCACAATCTCTCTGCTAATGTATGGCAGGGAAAGGAGGAAGAAAGAACATATCTCCTGCACTTTCCATTTATTGTTGACTGACAATTCTGTAGAGTTATAAAGCCTCAATCAGTGAGATACAGGGTTCTTCTCACATTGTCTCACTGTGCCCTAAGCGGAACAGCTCTCATTTAATAGATGCTTCACCACAAAATCATGAGTCACCTGCAGTTTTGAACTTTTCTGGGATCAAGTCCCTTCAGATGGTTGAGGAATCTGCTCCAGCACCTATGTAAACTGGTGCTCTACTAAGCTAGTGAGTGAACAAGAGAGAAATCCTCTGCTAGATGACTTGACAAATTGGGTCTGAAAATAGTGTTGAGGCAGAATAGTCCACGATTTTTGCCTTGGGTGCACAGAGGGATTGGGTGTTGTAGACTTCTTTTATTCTTCATTAAGATAAACATTTTCAAAAATGTGCTTGTTCAACCTTGCTCCCACTGTGTGCATGGGAGGGAGATAGCTGAAAGTAGGGAGCGTTGCTTGGATCCTGCAAGTGGCTGAGGTCCAGTGGGGTTGGAGGCTTTCTTCCTCCTTTTGGAAATGCAAAGCAACCCTGCACCTCCCCTGCACTTGCAGGAGGATCGTGACAGCCCAAAGCACAGCGGCTTTGTAATTGCTGCATACACTTCGATCGGATTTACGTTTGGTAGCAGGGGCCTGCAGGGATGGCGTCTGTGAGAACAGTCCAGACAACAGCCAGCTCCAGATAGCTCCAAAAGGGCCCCGGCGCTTGCCAGAGCTGAGCCAATAAGCGATGTTGTTTGCACCTCTGGGAGAGCAGATGGAAGAAGGGGGAAATACTGCTGCACAACAGAAGCTGGAAGAGCAAGGAGTGAGAAGCAGCCCTGCAGCCCCCAAGGTGAGTGCAGCAGGAGGCAGGAGGTGCTCCAGGCTCACAGCAGCAGTTCCCCTGCGGGCTGTGCAGGGAGAGGCCCCCGGTGGAGCAGGCTGTCCCCCTGCACCCATGGGTCCCCCATGGAGCAGATCTCCACGCTGCTGCCCCCCTGTGGGTGGAGGAGCCCCCGGTGGAGCAGGTGGCTGTGGCCTGGAGGAGGCTGCGGCCTGTGGAGAGCCCCCGCAGGAGCAGGCCCCGGGCCGCAGCTGCAGCCATGGAGAGGAGCCCACGGGGAGCAGGGGCAGAGAGGGACCTTGGAGGAGGGAACTGTATCCTCTTTTTTCATCGGTGCTGAGATTGAGGATCAGGATTTCGTGGTAGGAATTTGTTTAGATGAACCAATTTACATCCATATGGGCTTTGTATGTTTGTTTCACCTTGTCTTGCAGGACCATCTTGGCTGGGTCTGCAGTGTTGTGCAAAAGTGAAGTTTTTCACAATAAAGAGCAGCTTTTTTTTCGGGGAAAAGGCTGAGGTGGCCTTCATCAGAGTCTTGTGACCTGAAAATGCAGAAAATGGGTGCATGGCTGGCTGGATGGGTGGGTGGGAGTTGGGAATTCAGCCTTGGGATCAGAACTGGGACGTTGTTGGGATAGGAAATGATCAGTGGGATGGGAAGTGATGATGGGGATAGGAACTCATTGGGATGGGAAAAATGGGTTTTATTTTTATTGCATTCAATCCACTTTATTGACTGTGTTGTACAGTATGGCATTGTTTTATTACTATAAAATTATAATGATTATTATTTTATCTTATCATGTTTGCATCGGTTGTTGTGAAGCAATGTTAAGAACAGCAACAAAATAGTTACCTACTTGCTAGCAGCATCCCTATGTTTGCTGGGGTCTGCTCTGTGCATTTTGAAGACCGTTCCATGCTATTCAGCCCCTTCAGGAGGAAATGGATGGTTCTAGGAAAATGCGTCTTGACCTGATGCAAAGCTGTGACTCAGCACCCTGCAGCCCCCTCAACCCCTGGCATTTTACCTGCAGCCTCTCCAACAACTCTGATGTTCCCTGCATCGACTTCAACCACTGCGGTGGGACCTGAGGCCCCTCAAAGCCTTGTCACTCGCCCTGCAGCCCCTCGAGCCCCTGGCATGTTCCCTGCAGCCCCTCCAAGCCTGGCACAGGCCCTAAGAGCTGGCTCCGGGGACTACCCCGGTGCTGTCTCAGGCGCCAATACACACAAGGGGAAGGAATGCATGCAGAAGTCATCTCGTTTTGGAAGAGCAGAAAGTCCTCCCAAGAAGGGGAAGGAGCAAGAGGAAGGCAAGGCAGCCTACCCCAAGGTAGGGCCATCCCAGGGAACAGGAGGCTGTTGGAAAGGAGAGCAGAGAGAAAAGCAGCAGCAAGCAGGTGATCCCCATCCCTGGGCGAGCTGCGAGCCATGGGACAAGATTGCAGCTGTCCTCTAGGCGAGCACATTGTCAGCTGGCTGCTGCGCTGCTGGGATAGCAGCTGCGGGAGCCTGGCAGCAGAGGGCAGGGAAGCCAAGCAGCTGGGATCCTTCTCTGGGGAAGGGGGCACTGAGAAAGCGCTTGCAAACGGGGCACAAGCCCTCAGCCTCTGGAGGCGGCGCCTGGCAGGCGTGAAGGAAAGGGATCCCTTCAAGGAAGATGCTGTGGGCTTGCTGAGGCTCGAAGAACAGACGCTGCTGGCTGCTACCAGCGTGCTGCAGCAGCGGCAAGAGAGAGCAAACCGTGGTGGTTTTCCTCAGCTGGGCAGCTGAGCTCCAGCACAAGCGCTCTCTCCCTGCCCCTCCTCCAACGCCAAGGGGAGAAAAGAGGCTGGAAAGGGCTCAAGGGCTGCCAGAAGGACAGGGAGATCACTCCACAAGGAGCGTCACGGGCAAAGCAGGCTCAGCACAGCCTGTTCCAGTCCAGCCCGGGGCCTGCTCCTGCGGGGGCTCTCCACAGGCCGCGGTCTCCTCCAGGCCACAGCCACCTGCTCCACCGGGGGCTCCTCCAGCCACAGGGGGGCTGCAGCGTGGGGATCTGCTCCACGGGGGACCCATGGCTGCAGGGGGACAGCCTGCTCCACCAGGGGCCTCTCCCTGCACAGGCCGCAAGGGAACTGCTGCTGTGAGCCTGGAGCACCTCCTGCCTCCTGCTGCACTCACCTTGGGGGCTGTACAGAGCTTTCCCACTCCTCCCTGAGCCAGACGCTGCTGGGCAGCAACTTTTGTTCCCTTTCTTAGATGCAAGATCCCTTCTTAAATTCAGTCCAGCCAAGTAGGAAAAGTAAATGTGGACAGCTGTACCTTGGCAAAGAAGATAGTAGGGGACAAGGAGGTTTAGCAGTCAAGATGGAAGGTGATGCCATGAGGCTTACAGGCTAGTAATGTTCTAGTGAAACCCAGCCTTCCTAAAGAAACCTGCCTGACTACTTCACGTGAATAACAGACTCTGTTCAGCTATTTCCTAACATAGAAAGGGTGCTGACTGCTTCTTCAGAGTAACATGGTAGTGATACTGCTGAAATAGTTGTGGTTCAGACGTAGATCTGATTTCTCCTAAGCACGCTCAATTCACAGCTGTTGATCCTCCAGAGGAGGCTTTGCAATTGAACACCTGGAGAATAGGTAAATTTCCCGCTGTTGTTCTCCTCTCCTCTTGTTTTGTTTTGTTTTTTTTTTTTTTTCCTAGTAGCATAGGCTTAAGACTCTGAAGAAACGGGCTGCTTTTTTTCATTTCCAACACTGGCTGTTCCTCCTGTAGAGATTATATCAAACAGTCTTGAAGTGCTTGATGACTTACCAGTCTGCAGATTTATTATCAAACCAAAAAAAACCCCGACTTGGTAGACTATTTTTTTCCCACTTTTGAATGACTACTAGGAAGAAGGTTGTTCCGGCATCAAGAAAGTCACGTGGAATGTAATAAAATTTATTGAACCAGTAAATAAAAACTATATTTTTCTATTAGTTCCATTGTTTCAACTCTTCTGACGCTTATGGATGGCATAGATAACAGAGGGGAGATCGTGGTAATCGGAGCTACCAACAGACTGGATTCTATAGATCCTGCTTTACGAAGACCAGGACGCTTTGGCAGAGAGTTCCTCTTCAACTTGCCAAATAAAGAGGTGAGAACTTAAATTGAATGTTAGTGCTACCATGGCAAAGTCCAACTTTATAGGAAGAAAAAATAATTGACAACTTGAACAAAAGAGTGATATGTGGAGACACTGCAAAGTTGTACCTGTTTGCTTAATTATTTAGTCCACTTGGGCGTTTTCATCATGAAGTTGTGTTTTTGGTCTCAATCCTTCACTTCTGAATGAATAGGGGACGTGTTTGCATTTGATTGTGCCCCGAATCAGTGGTAGTAGTTTGAGTCATAATTATTTTCTTCTTTATAGTAATTGTAGCAATTTGAAACATTGTGCCAGAAGTGCTTTCTGTGCATTTACTGACTGAAAAGCAAATGTGATGAAGTAATGAGACTGTCACAATGAAAGCTTGCTAAGTTTTAGAGAAGTTTTTTGGACAACAAAGAAATGTTTCTGGATAAATTTTTCATTACAGTATTTTCCTCTGGGTCATTAGGTCTCGTAGTTTGGAAACTTGTTATTGAAACTATAAATGCCTTTTCTTTCATTGTAGGTTCCTAGAAAAAGTTCAGTATAACAAATAAGAAATATTCAATTTCCTGGTTGAAAATGCAGAGTGTATATTAAATAACTGTAAAATACTTGAAAGTTGAGCAAGTAAGAAAAGTGTATTAATAGATGAGGGGTTTTCAGGGAGGACTGCTTGTTTGTTTGTTTGCTTGCTTTTTGGTTTGTTTGTTTCTTGTTGGTATTTTTAAGGAAAACTTGGGACAAGCTAAAACGCAATGATTTTGCTTCCAGGCTAGAAAAGAAATTTTCAAGATTCATACTCGTGACTGGACCCCTAAGCCACCGGACATGTTGCTTGATGAACTAGCTGAGAAATGCATTGGTAAGACTGAAACCAAAATGGATTCTTGCTTGTGAGCAAGTTGTAAAGAACCTTAGCTTGTACCAGGCAGTACCCAAGCTCTTGTGCCTTGCTGCACAACTAGTCAACGAGGCAGCTGGCACGCCTTCATAGCAATCAGAGTTAGATGCTTTCATCTATTTACTCTTTGTTGTCGTTCTTTTTGTTGTCTGAAAACGTTAAATGGTTCTGGGGCATCTTCCTCAAGAGTATAGTTTTTGATGAGGAGTCTGCTTCAGCTGCATAAGCGCAGGGTATCAGGCAGTGCGCAACATGAAACTTCCCTGCAGAGCGGTAGCACTTTGAATTCCCTGTTAACCTGTTTGGTTTTGGCATTACAAATTGTTTAAATGTTGCATGTTGTAAACCTGGGCCTTGACTGATGTAATGTTTGATTTTTGTTTGTTAGGATACTGTGGTGCAGATATCAAATCTTAATGTACTGAAGCTGCGCTGTGCTCTCTACGCCGATGCTATCCTCAGATTTATGCAAGTAGGGAGAAGTTGCTACTAGACGTTAATTCTATTAAAATAAAAGCAAAGGACTTTTTCATGGCTCTGAAGAAGGTTGTTCTGGCATCAAACAGGATCGTGGCTTCACCCGGACAAGCACTATCACCCATTTTCAAGCCACTTTTTAAAAGATCAGGAGCGAATATTTTACAAGTTGTGCAGAAGATCTTCCCGCATGCACAGCTTGCACTAAAGGAGGACCGACAGCAAGGTATAACCACAGCATCCACTTCTTTATAATTCTGCTAAAGCAAAAACTTGTGGTTTGTGCAATCAACTTAAACCTTTCAGACACAATGATGGTAGAATTTTATTATTTGCATGTGCATGTCTTTCTTTTGGGCATGTCTGGAAGATAACGCATAGGTTTTATTCTGGATTCGAAACTGAAATGCCAAATGGAAGCCCTGAATGACTCAATACACAGTAAAGGACGATGCGTTCTCTACTGAAGCATCCTGCTTCTGACGGCAGCTAAGATAATTAGCATTTGTAGAGGTTGACTTGAGGTTTGAAGTATAAGGCAGCTATTTTTCTTTAAAAAATCAAAACTCAGATATTTGGAGGGGAAGCATTTCTAGGTCAATGTTTCTAATTCCTTTCTGAAGAATGTCGGGACCAGGATACAAGTATAACTGGTCTAAGCTAAATACTGTTTTAGCTATCATCATTTTTAACCAGTCTCCTAATTTAAATGTTTGTAGATCGTACTATACATGTGCACGTGAGATCAATTAGCGCTGATATTTACTAGATGAATGGAATTCTGTGGCCATCACATCCTTAATCCCCGTGCTTTCATTGTGGGAACCTCCTCCAGAAAGAAATGGTCTTGTTTTTTTTTTTGTTTTGTTTGTTTGTTTGTTTGTTTGTGGTTTTTTTTTTAGCTATTTAGCAACTGCGGAAATTGTTTGTAATCTCCTTTATTCTAAGGGGGAGAAAAAAATCACCAAGAGTAGCGTACCTTATACGTACACATCAGTGGGACTTAGTACAGCTTTGTAGGGCCTTGTGCCATCTCCTTAGATCTGTGGTGGGATGAACTCTAGGAAATAGCTTTCAGTGTGTGCTCTCAAATGAAGAAAGGGTTTTGGCACTGATTTAGAAGCTGTATTCATGTAAGAGAACGAGACAAAGGCTATTCAGGAAAGTTAACAAACCTCTTTTGTCTTTCAGACCATTTAAATCCTATTTTACAAGATGATACGTTCGACAGTGATGACGATGCATCCTTGGTTTCTGGAGATGAATTAAAAGATGGAATGCCTGACAGACCAGAGAAAAAACGCCTCTGTTTCAGCAGGTAAAGAAAGATAGATCCCTGTTATGTTTAAATTCTCAGGACTGCTGAGTCTTTGTAAACAGTTCCAGCTGTTAAAAGTGTGAGGGGTGGTAGACGAAGGGGTAACATCAAGTTTGTGTGTTGAAGGGGTGCTTGGTATTCACAAGGAGAAAGGGTGAAGGGACTAAAGTGGTAATGAAGTTGCTCTGAATGACCAAATTGAAAAGCCCAGGCTTGTCTTCCTAAGCCAAAGTGATCCGTAGACTACCAGAACACGTTGACTTAATCCATGGCATTCTTTGAAAGACTCAAGACCACATAAATGTCCTGTCTGTCCTTTTAGCTAAAAATACCCCAACTTTATGGGTTTGTGTTGCCACCTTTTGCCCTTCTGTTTTCCAGGATTCTTAAACCAATGGTGAATTATGTAGCAGAAAGAAAACTGAGAAATGGCTTGTTAAAACACCTTGAGAAAAATCTGAATGGTGTCTTTATTTGTTAAGCCACCAAGTTGTGTTAATCTTGTGGTATTTTAGTATGGAAGTCATGCAAGCCCACTGTTGGAAAGTTAGATCATGTTGTCACAGCTGGATCAGTTATTTTTCTCAGTTTCTATTGCTGTGCTGTCCAGAAGATTTTCTGTCCTCTAGAGCAAGGCTAAGTCTCTAGCATCTTTGATTTAAGCCAGCAAAGGTACAGCCTGATTGTAGTGGGGAAACAAATGCTCCTCACAAATTTATTTCCTAGTAGTAAAGCAAGATTGCAGGGATATTAATTTGCAGTCTTGGTTCAGTACAGAATAGGCAACACAAGGGAAGAAGATGAAACAATTGGAATGACTGAATAACTTAACTGGAAATCATACATGTATTTAATGTACTGCTACCATTTGGATTTTTTGGGGATGGAAAAGTAAGTCTATAGGAAAATTACTTGGAACATCTGTGTGTGTCTATTCAGCACCTCATTTATAAACTTGTTTTCTTAACTCTTGTTCTAGGAGTGCTTTCTGTGAACCAACATCACGCCGGCCCCGTCTGCTAATAGTAGGAAAAGAAGGGTACGGCCAGGTTTCTTACGTGGCACCCGTGGTGTTGCACGCTTTGGAGAAGTTTCCCGTTCACACCCTGGACCTTTCTGTTCTGCTTACAAACGTTGCACCGCCAGAAGAGATCTGCAGACAGGTACCTTTTTTCTTTTTATTCTCATCGGATTCACTGACTGTATGTAAAGGATCAATCGAGTTGCAAGTAAGGTGAGCAAAATTCATTGGTAATGGAGGTGGCGTTGTTTTAATGTGCCGGGATGTTTGCTTCTGTCTGAAAATCCCCTTTTCTTTTAGACAAAACCACAAACAATCTGGATGTTGTACATGTCCACATTTTCCATACCCAATTTTACAGTGATGATGTTGCTAGCAGCTCAGGAAGCTGGGCGGTGTTGCTAATAAACATCTCTTTGTGGAAAGAAATGCTGCTCATCTCCCTGGGATCCAGAAAGTAGTTCTCATTGCCTCCGAAGACTGTGTGCTCCCAGTAGATGGCTCTGTATCAGACTGCATGTCGGCTACTTTTTGTAGCCTTCTTCTAAATTGTATTAGTAAGGCAACCAAGGTTTGGGGCTTCTGTTTATTTTGTTTTCACACGGACATACACAACTTGTGCCGTTGCAGTATGTGCAATAAAAGCATTAACATTCACTAAACACTTCATTTGCACGCTGATGTGGTTTTAACTAGAAAAAATAAACAGATCTGGTGTTTTTACTTTTAGGCAGGAAATCCATTTTATTGTTTGGCATCACTACCTTAAAATATTTTTACCTTTAGTGGGAACATTTGAGAGCCATACAAGTAAGGACAGACATGTTACACGACTGAATACTGATGTGTCCCATAAGAGGGACATTTCCTTTCTTTGTTATGCGATGATTGTGGCTGTGGCCATATAGCTACGGTGTCTAGCCACTGCCTGAATATATCCTTCCCATCTTCTGACTAGAGTTCTTCGAATACTGGTAATCTGAAAGGGTGCACAGAGAAATTCCTTATGTGAAAGGATGCTTGCCACTCTGTTCACATAGTTTCCTTTCATGGGGCAGTCAGGTGGCTATGTAGCTATGTATTAACAGGTTATTCTACGTGTTTTAGTTTTCTTACCCAAGCTTTCCTTTTCACTAGCTGATCCGAAATGCTCAGAAGACAGCACCAAGCATAATTTATGTCCCAGATATCCATTTATGGTGGGACAACGTTGGACCTGCCTTGAAACTTACTTTTCTAACTCTAACTCTTCCAGCATTTTCGCCAGTTTTGCTGCTTGCTACGTCTGATGTACGTCACTCAGATCTCCCAGAAGAGGTATTTGTCAATACTTTTCTTACTATTTCTTCAGTGTCTTGTAATTTATGAATGCTTTCAGCATCAAAATGCTGCGCTTTCTTAAATGCCTACTGTTATTACTCAGGCACCCTAACAAATCACTTAAAATTTGCTTAGAGAAAAAGAATACTGTGAAAGCATCTGCTTAAGGTTTTTTCTGAGTCAAGCAAGTGACTTTCACCCCCTTCTCATGCATGCAAATAATAAATTAATACAATAATTCTGGTGGCTACAAAGTGGTTCAGTCAAGAATATGCAGTGCTTGAAATGACAAGAAGATGTTTTTACTGAAGAGATTTCTTCTGACAGTCTGCCATTCCATGCTATGTTGGGTAAACTGCTAATAATGCAATTTAGTAGAGAATTGAAACACTTTGATTAAAAAAAAAAAAAAAATCAGTTTCTTTCTTCATATAGGCCAAAGCTTTCCAAGCTGGAAAGCTGAGTTCCAATTTCTGCTCAAGTAACTTTGGAATGGAATTCTAGTTGTATTCCTAAATAAACTGTAGTAAAAGTACATGCAGAACTTCATTGACTTCTGAGAGTTTACATTAAGGGAAGGTGCCCAAAACAGGAACACGCTGTTCTCATTCCGATTATTTTGTCTCAGTTACTGGGGGAAGAGAACAGGTCTTACCTAGATGTGTTTATTATCAACTGCTTTGAAAGTGCTTGAGTTCCCACAGAAGTTTTTGTACAGGTTCTAAATTCCTTCTAAAATAAGTAGTGAAATTCCTTACCTACCTTTTAATACTAGAAATTGAAAATGGAGGAAGATGTAGAGGTACTAGCTACTTCAGACACCTTTTGGTAGAGAAATAAAAACTCAGCAAAAAGCCCTCACTTGTCTGCTGAAGCCTTTCTCTTCCCTCTATAGCCATAAAGGTTCTAAGTAAAGGATGCAGCAAGGCAAGTAAATACAAAGGAAGCGATGTTGGATGTGGTGAAAGCCATTACTTTATCAGTGTAGCGTACAATCCCTTCACCAAGATTTAATTCTACAGGTGATTCTTAAAGGTGATATTTGAATTTGCCGTGCCAGCCTGTGAAAATGTAGCCATTTAAGGCCAGGAAGATAACTTTTTTTCAGTTTGTGTTCTTCAGGTTATTATTCATTTTAAAAGGTACTCATCTTTTTGGAATAGAAGATGAGTTTTTGTGGCCTTAAATCTGAAATGTCTTTCCTCCTTCTGCTTTAGATCCAAAAATTATTTAATAAGGAATTTGGAGAACTGTGCAATATTGAGTTGCCTGGTAGGGCAGAGAGAGCAGCTTTTTTTGAGGACCTAATTCTAAATCAAGTGGCTAAGCCTCCTGTAAAGAAAACAGGTGAGGAGGATATAAGAAGTACATCTAAAACTTTCCTATCGAAGTTACTAGCTCTTTGGGATTTGCTTTGGTGGTCATTTTCTGTCAGTAATTTTGTCATATGCTTGTATTTGAGTACTGTAAATTGGCTAATTTTTCCTGATTAATTGAAGTTGATCGGACATTGGAAGTCCTGCCTGTAGCACCACCAGCTGAGCCTCAGAAGCCACAAGAGGAAGAAGTAGGGATGCTGGAGGAGGAAGAGGAGGATACCTTGCGTGAACTTAGAATTTTCTTGAGGGACGTTACTCACAGACCTGCCACTGACAGACGTTTCAGGGAATTTGCAAAGCCCATTGACCCACAGAAGGTAAACTAGTGCTGATCTGTGTGTGTCTGTAACTTTCGTAACTTTTGTAACGTTCGTATTTCTCAGCGTTTTGGGGAAGGTTCAACTTCGTTTTTAGGGCTGCACTATTAGGATTTTGCAAGAAGCAGAGGCAGTGCTTTTACTTCTGCTGACTCTCAGATGTCTCTTATCGGATTATTCGCTGAAAGCCCTGGTTTCATTCTAAAAAGCCAGTCCAAATGCCAACACAGTCTGCTCGTGAAAAGGCTTTGATATGTAGGCATGTCACAGCACTGAAAAGCACAGAGATCTTTCCTTATAATTACAAACAGTACTTACAGGACTACTTTAATGAAGCCCTTTATTGGACTGTCAGTTCCTGTGGGAACAGGAATAGGAGCAGCAGTTTGTAAAAATAAGTTTTGAGATCCTGTTCTCTGTTTCATCTGGAACTCCTCAAGAGGAATCAACCATAAGTGCAGTGTGTTTTCTTTTTCCTCCAATAGGCTGCTTAAAGCCCTTTATTGGACTGTCAGTTCCTGTGGGAACAGGAATAGGAGCAGCAGTTTGTAAAAATAAGTTTTGAGATCCTGTTCTCTGTTTCATCTGGAACTCCTCAAGAGGAATCAACCATAAGTGCAGTGTGTTTTCTTTTTCCTCCAATAGGCTGCTTAGATCCCTTTTTCTCCTTAATTGATTAGATAAGCCTAAACTAGGGGCGTATATTTCAGAGACAGGTGTAACTTGACTATACCTGCGGATCAGCAAAGGCCTCTTCATGTGGGCATCCACTGGCTTTTCTTCCCCTTTTCTCCTAGGTTCTTGAGCTGTGAAAAATCTAGACAGATACGTATGTCTTCATCTGAACTAGTCATTAGGCTCCTCTTATGGTCTGAGGGAAGAAATCAGCACCTCTGGGCCCAGTTATCTCATTCTAAAGCAGATGCCTGCAATAGGTACTTCACAGGTGCAATTTATGCACCTTTTCCTCAATGTTGACAGCAAAAAGAATGTCGGATGGCTTACTCAGCTTTCACTGTTGTGATTTTCTGAAGCAAAGTGAAATGAATTTCCCACCCTCAGTGTTTCTTCTGTACCATGCACGTGCTTCTGACCTCCCTACTTCTTGTTGTCCTCTCCTAGCAGCTCTAATGCCAGTTGAAAGAGCCCTTCCATTTTTGAGAAGCAAACTGGTTAATTTCAGCATCTTCTGATGCATCGCAAATGTTCAGGGTTTTTAGGAAGTCGTTTATTTAAAGTTTTCAGAGTAATTTTGGTAGACAGTGTGCAAGGTTAAGAAAACCTCTGAATGCTTGTATTTGATCTGCAGGTACCTGACTATGCCACAAGGATTAAAGAGCCGATGGATCTTTCAACAGTTCTGACTCAAATTGACTCGTGCCAGTACCCCGCTGCAGGAGACTATCTGAAGGACATCGATCTAATCTGTAACAATGCCTTAGAGTACTACCCAGATCAAAGATCTACAAGTGAGGATGTGCTTTTTAGCCCTAGTTTAAAAAATCTGTCAAACGTATAGATGGATAAATGCTGTGTGCGGACAATAGACTTTGGATGGATTCGATGATTTTGGACATCCACAGAGAACATCTCTTACCACATTGTAAATATTTTATCATTTTGCTACTTGGGCATGGAATTGTGATATAAATGTTCCCAAGGAACTAGTGCTTTTGTTTTAATTAACTTCTATGTTGATATGCTGAAAATATTCACTGAGATAACCTTTCGGAACCAACCTATGAAGAAAGCAATTTTTTTCTGTGATCAAAACAGTTTCATTGGTTGGTAGACAACATTCAGTTAAAGTCTGTAAAATTTCAGATTGTCACAGAGCCTATGTTTTGCAAGACACTGCATATTCAATGGTGAGGAACAAAATGGATACAGAGTTTGGACGACTTTGTGAACAAATTAAAGAATCTCGTGAGAAAAGAGGTACGTGCTTTAACGCTAAGGATTTTAAGACTTGTCTCTGCATTTGTAACTGAAAATGCACAACGAAGATCTTTGGTATCTATTCTTTATTGCAAGGTCGCACCTCTCCAGCATGTGCTCCATGTGACAACTCCAAGTCACCACAGCAGAACCCTGCTACTGAAGACGACAAACCAGATGAAGAGAGTAATGAAAATGAGGCGATGACAGCGGCACCTGTAGATGCCAGTACACCCATTTCTAATGGTAAGTTGCATTTTATTCAGCTGCTCTTGTCATTCATACCTTCTCTGTTCTTGAGGCGCAACAGGTGTCTCTGATGCCTGGCTCTTTATGCCAGAGGTATTTTGTTTTCAAATTTACTTCAAAATGTGAGAGAGAAATCCAGAGGTCATCCATTCAATATAGTTATGAATTAAAGTTCAAAGAAAGTTGGTTTACAATATAAAAAAAAACAAAAAACAAAAAACAAAATAAAACAAAACAAACAAACAAAAACTTTGACGGCCCAATTGCCATTTAGTCGCCCCTAAATTGCTAATTCTTGAGGTAAAAAATGTTGTGGATGGCAGTTTCTGAATACTTAACTAGTTTTTAATTATGCAAAATGGTATTTTTACCCCCACTCCACCCCTCCCTTCCCCAAATGCTAAAATCTTAGCTACCTCATACTGTGATTTCCAGTTGAAGGAGGGAAGTCTAACTAGTGAGAGTGGGAATTTTGCCATGGACTCCACCCATATCCTTTTGCAATACTATATGAATACTACGAATGTTGGGCAAAACCACAAAGTTTGTTTTTTCACAAAAGGTTTACCGAATCAGGAAGCATACGAGGTATAAGTCTTCACGTTTTTTCTCCTTTGAATATTCCCTTAAAATTGTCTCATTAATTAATCTCTTCCAAACATGTATTCAGCTTTTGAAGTCTTCAGCTTGATACCAGACTCGAAGGAGAGCTTATTTCCAGAGGCTTTTATGATGTTCATCTGTATTAGTTCATGCAGTAAGACAGTGACTTTATCAAATAACCTCACGTTGTATTAATACTGCCAATCCAAAGTAAGAATCCTCAGCATGTAAAATCCTGAAAGTGACTGTTTAGTGAATGAAATTCCATAGCAGTGTGTGTGGTTTGTTTGCTTGTTTTTAATCTTAATAGCAAACTGACCCCATTAACTTTCAACTCTTTTCTCAGCATATGTAGGCAGTGGTAGCTCAGTTCCTTTGTTTTCCTTGTCAGTCAAGTAAGATGAAGATAATGGATTTTGAAGAAAGAATTCTTTTGGTTATGTTTTGGATTACTTTTTTATGCTGTCTCTTTGTAGGTGCGTCAGAAAGAAAGTGCAGAAGGAACAACTGTGCGCATGCTGCAGCAAAGCGAAGAAGGAGTTCTCAATTCGATACAGAGAACAGAGTACCAACAGATGACCAAAACGATAGTGATGAAGAAGAGTTTGTGGACAAACATGTTTCTGACATATGTCAAGTAAAACTTAACACTGAAAAGGAAAGTGCTAAGCTTTGTGAATATTCCCCACCAAGATGGGGAACTATAACTAATGAAAATCCAAGTTCAAATGGTAAGGGAGAAGTCCAACGGATCCTTTAGCACCTTATTCTTGCTGAGGAGGATTGCACTATTTATTAGCTTTAGCCTTCAATTTCACTCTATTTTTTCTGTTACAGCTCTCAAAAGTCATCACACAGTTTATTCCGTAATGATGTTGCTCCTCTAATTGTGCAAGCCAAGCCCGCATGTTTCTGTAGGTGCTGTTTTTTTGATTCTGAAGTCTGTTTTTTTCTAATGGTACCTAACTGAAAGCCAGCAGTCACTGACATTCTTTTATTGTACGAGGTGCTTTCCAATAACGAGCAGCTTAGGTGAAAAAGCTGCACTTCAAGATGCGTGGATCCAGAGTAACATGTGGAATAGGAGACTTAAGCCCTAATGTTGTACTCTAAGATGTGTTCCCTAACCTGAATTGGCAACATGACTATTTTTTTCCACTATTAAGCTTTTCATTAGTGCTTTTGGTTTGTTTGTGGGTATTTTTGTTTGCTTTTTTTGTCTTAGTTTCTAATTTTTGTGGAGCAGTGACTTTAGCTGGAAAGAAGGGAGAAGCCAAGTATTTCTCAGTGAAGACGATAACAATTCTGTCTCTGTATTTGTAGAAAGAGACTGTTTGGCAGGTACAGGATACTTCACTGAGACTGTATTCTAGATAAACAGAAAACCTGACTGAAGAAATCTGTGTCCTTCCAGATTCCTGGGCATTTCAAGCGGTGACTCCTGGACGTTCTTGGGAAGAAGACCAACAACAGATAAGTGATGAGAACACTGTACAAGTCCCTACGGAGACAGACTACATAGTTATTGTGGATCGCTATGAGCTCAAAGTATGTCTAATTTCAGCTTTTTTTTAATGCTCAAATAGGACATATTCCGTTATACTCCATATTCAGTTTCGCTTTGTCTCAAGGCTGAAGTCTAGCTGAGAATTCCCCTGTGCCAGATGCAGTATTTTTGTATATTATGAAATTAGCCTCTCTAATTTTGAGAAATGCTGAGCCTGTTGCAAAATTGACAGAACGAGCTCTTTGGGGTCTGTTTAATAGAAGTCCTACGTGATAAGTTTTGGGGTGATGAGGGGAGGGGACATTCTGACCACATTTGGCGCAGTGCAGGAGGGCCTGGACGTGCTGTTCCCTTCTGTGAACTCACGGTCGGTATTCCCTCTCCGTCCTGTGCCAGAGACGTGAGGTCACTGATCCATAAATGCCCGAGATGGTTTGCCTCGGAGTTGCCGGTGACTTGTAAACAAGTGATGCAATTTTCAGGATAGCACGGTTTCCCCTCCTCCCTTTGTTTCCTCGCTATTTCCCAGTCAGGTACCAGTATCAGTGTTCAAGTCCGGCTGTCGGTTGTATCACCTTTGCCGAGTGTGTGCTCACAGGAATCCAGTTTTGTGGTGTTATTAATTAACTTTCTGACACTGTCACATCAGGCACTAAAGGTGCTTCCTCCTGCAGTCTACACAAGGGATGTGATGACTCAAGTTTTCAACATCTTTATTGTCATTGGTAGTATTAATTCTGATGTTCATCTTTTATTGCAGTCCATCACGTTAGTTTGGTTTGGTTTCGGTTTGGTTTGTGGTTTCGTTGTTGGTTTTTGGGGTAGCTCAGGGCCTCCTGAAATACTCCAACCACTCTGCTGCATAAATAGTTGTTTCTTTTTCTGTGGAGATGGGAGCCACCAAAAATGCCTCCTTTCCTTATCCTGTAGCAGCCAGATGGCATTTCGTAAGGCTGCGCCGTGCCTCCCTTTGGCTGATGGTTCATTTCCAGTTCTCTTGCCTTTCTGAGAGCTGGAAGGAACCACACCAGGACCACTCACCTCTTTTCGTGTACCCTTCAGAGTGCAGTGAGCTGCAAGGTGTTGCATAAAGCAGCATCTCTGCTTCCAGGGGATCCTTTCTACCCAGCTCTGGAAGTCAGCCCAAAGGGAGCACACGGCTGCTGACGTGGGAGAACGTGAAGGGAAAAACAGGCAAGAACTCTGACCACGTTGCTACTAGCTCTTAGAAGACCTTGGAGATGGATCATGGAGAGCTTAACGATGCAAACATGCTTTGAAAGTTTGACTTCTGCTTGCACCTAACAGGTCCAGAAGAGCTCACTTCCAAAAAAACCAACAGGCTTCCAGTTGTGTTTGGAGCCGTTCCAGAAAGCCACTTGGTGTTGCAGGTTCTCGTTGGGTGTCTTGGCCTTCTTGACCCACAGCTTGAAGCCGCTGCCCCTTGCATCTGACAAATGTTTTACAACTTCAACTTCTTTGCAGGTTCTACTTAAATTTGGTGGAGGAGGCTGTGGCTGAGCAGAGAACTAATTTGTTATTTCACTAACTGGAATAATTTACAATGGAAAGAAGCTTTTTTTAGTTCAAAGTTGTGTTTCTGATTACAGCTTCCGGTATTTTACCTCGCAGTCCACAAACACTCTTCTTAAACTTGATTCCTGACAAGTCGCTTTTCTCAATTCTCGTGTTCTTGGACTCCACCAGGGGAAAAGGAAGGCCCTGCTAATATTGCTTGGCTGTTTCCTTCCGGAGGAAGGAGGGGAGAGTTGAGAAAAAGAGGAATGAAGTAAAATGAATTTACTCTTTGCACACGTGCTGAAAGAATAGGCAGGTGTTCTTGGGAATATCTCATTTAAATCTCTGTGTATGTGTTTCGAGAGGATGCGTCCTCACTTAGAGGAGCCAACATCCCATTGCTGGACCTAATCCTGATGGGGCTGGCATCTGAGGGTTACGCGGGCTGCTCCCGGCAGAGCTCTTCCCACGCGGGGAGGCCGAGGGAGCCGGTCGAGCACTGCTCCGCTGCCTGGAAAGATTCAGTCATTTCCACCCAAAGTGAGGAAATAAAAAGCTCGGTCAGCCATTTCATCTGGAGATACCCCGCCCTCCTCCAACAAATACGAAAAAGGGAAAATGTAGGCTTGGGCCCTCACATATCCCAGCAGTTTGCACCCATTCGGGCGATGCGATTGGGGTCGGGGCAGGCAAAATAGAAGTTACCTTTATTTTTTTTTTAATTTCGGCAGAGGAAGTTATAAGGTTGATGTTGCCCCTTTGATATTTGATTTAACCCACTGACTGCCTGGGAAGGAAGGAGTCTGTTTAGTTTACCTTTGTCCTAGATTCAGTTTTAATATCTCATGTTTAATTGGAGGGGGAGGGGGGGGAGGAATCTTTATTCTTAATGATTCATGCCGCCTCAAAGCACAGTGGTTTCTACTTGTGTGCTGCCTTTCCCACTGGGGGAGGCAAACAAAAGAACAATAATTTCAGACTCCTCCTTCAGTTTCCAAGAGAACCTTAGCTGCTCAGGGATAGCTCTGAATTTTAAAAGCATTTTTTTCTTCCAAATTATGTATTGATTGCACATAAAATAGCAGCACCGTAATACGCAATTTCAAACAAATGCACGGGGGTGCTTGGTTGCTTTTAATGCTCCTCCTTTATTTTTATTTTATTTTTTTTCCTCCAGCAGAAAACAAAAAGTGGATTCTGTTCCCATAAGCCGCTCTTGCAAAATCTGCACAAACATTTATTAGTCTAGACACAAAATATTCTCAGCCGGCCTCAGCCTGACGATGGCAAAAAGAAATAAAAATAATAATAATAATAATAAAAAAAAGAAAAGGCAAGCTAATATTGTACTTGGCTGTGAAAAGGGAAGGGGGGAATCATGCCCCAGGCTAGTGAAGCTGTAACATTTTGCTGGGGCTGCCTACAACAACAGATGCATCTCGTTCCCCTGGGCTTCCAGTCCTGCCTATTCTCTCTGCTGAACTTGGCCGCTCGCAAACATTCCCTGTGAGTACCACACCCCGGGCTTCTCCTGGACGCTTTTGATTTGATTGAATGATGGCACCAGGCATGCTCCTCTTCACCAGGCCTGCTCTTGTGCCCCAGAAATCATGTAGTGAATTCATTGATTGGAAAACGTGCAGAATAGGTGGGATCTGGGGTGACTGGTAGAAATCAAAAGGGTTTGAAATAGGCGATGTGACCGCAGCTTAAACCTGCAGGAAGGGAGCATCGACCCGAATGGTTTATCTGAATCTTCAGCTGCAACTTCTGTAAATACCAGCTCCTTCTCCTCATTTGCTACCATGGCAGTTTGCAGACTTTTGCTGAGTTAAAAGGACAAATCATAGTTGTGCGCGTTTGTTTGATCAGGCCTTTACCTCAGTGCTCACGTTCTCAGACTGCTGGGGTTTTATATTTTTGTCATTTTCTTAGAAAATGGCGAATGATGCATATCCCGGCTTCCAGATGATTAGTTCCTTTTGCTCCCAATTTGTGTCAGGCTGCGTTTGGTTGGAAATGAAAATGTAATTGCAAATTCCCCTCAACAGCACAACATGTCTGTGGTATTAATTAAAGCACTGTAAATACGTAGAATATCTGAGAATGCATTCCTTCAAGCATGGCCGTGTTTTTTTAAACCTACAGAGGAGGCAAAATACGGTATTTAGGCTTAGTAGATGAAATGTATTGCTTCTGTGGTGGCAGATCCGTGTCTTGAGATTTTAAACCTGGTGTATCTCATGCTCGAGCCTTCAAAGGAGATGTTACATAGACAATAAAACGTCCTGCTTTTCGGGGAGGGCTCTCCTTAGGTCACGCAGAAAACGCCTTCAGTCTTCACTCACTGCAGCATTCACAAAGTGAATGCCTTCCTGTAAGGTTAGTCACCGATGGCCACTCATTCCATGCTTTCACTAAGAAAAACCTTCGCAGCTTTGAATCTGAATTTCCTGCCCCGCGTTTAGGTGAGCCCGGAGCGGCGTCAGGCATTGCTGGGCTCCTCGTCCGGCGGCGCTGGTGAAGTGAAAGATGCCAAAAGTGAAGTTTGACAGTGAGCTCGGGGGCTTGTGCTGGCCCGGTGGCTCTCTAAGCCCCCGTGTCTGAGCAGCGGGAGCATCCGAGCAGCACAGGACGGAGCTCAGCAAGAGGCTGGGGTCAGGGCACTGCTGCAAATAGCAATGCTTTGCTGGCTGCAGAAGTTAACCAGGTACACAGCGCTGTTTTACTACATGGTGGAGACCTACGGAGAGTGTTTCTGCCCTCCTTTTTAGCTGAAACATCCCCAGATTCTAAGGGGAAAAGGAATAGAAGGGACTTGCGGAGTAATGTTCTAGTGAAACCCAGCCTTCCTAAAGAAGCCTGCCTGAATAATTCCTGTGAATAACAGACTGTTCAGCTATTTCCTAACATAGAAACGGTGCTGACTTCTTCTTCAGAGTAACATAAGTTAGTGATGCTACTGAAATAGTTGTGGTTCAGACGTAGATCTGATTTCTCCTAAGCACGCTCAATTCACAGCTGTTGATCCTCCAGCGGAGGCTTTGCAATTGAACACCTGTGGATAGGTAAGTTTCCCGCTGTTCTCCTTTCCTCTTGTTTGTTTTTTTTTTTTTTTTTTTTTTTTGTTTGTTTTTTTCTTAGTAGCATAGGCTTAAGACTCTGAAGAAACGGGCTGCTTTTTTTCATTTCCAACACTGGCTGTTCCTTTTGAGCCCCGCCTTCTATTTTTGCAGTCACAGGATACGTGAATGTAAATTCTTGGGAGAGAGGTAGAAAACTCTGTTTCAACTGGTGTCTTTTTCGGCTATGTGGGGAGACCAAATAGGGTGGTTTTGAATCTTCTGGCTCTTATTCAGAGCAGCAGCATGTGGAGGGAGACAGATGCGTGTGCTTTTTTAGTGCAATGGCTTCAGAAGCAAGAGGGGAAAAAACACTTTCTCTGGGAGCTGGAGAAGGTGTCCTAATCACAGGAGAGGTTTCTAAATGGCATATCTTTGCGAGTGTTCCTGTAGTCCGGAGGTTTTTGTTTGTTTGTTTGCCTTTGGAAGGTTTTACTGTTAATCTTCACGTCCTTCAGCAGAAGTGAGAAATGTGATTTTATTTTGTGCAGTGTCGTGGACCCTCCGAAATCTACTGGGAAGGATGAATACCTCGCACAGTACCAATGTGATGACGGTGGAGACAAGGAGAAACCAAGAAGATCAAAAGAACGTGACCTCATTTCAAAAGAAAACGTTTTGTACGGCAAAGAGACTTCTGAGCCTGGTGAGAAATTGCGGCAAACTTCCTCTCTCAAGTGTGGCACTGAATGGAGCTCTGAAAAGCTTTCCTCCTCAGCTATTGCAGAGAGAGTCCAAGGTAGAAAGGACAAGACTAAAAACACTGAGAAAGAGCATTACCAAAGCAAGAGGGAACATGCTCCTAGTGAAGAGAAGGAGAGTCAAAAAGCAGGTCCTTCCAGCGGCCAGGTTCACAAGGCGTCACGCTGGAGCTCCGAGTTCGGCAGCATTCCGAGGCCGTTTTGGCGGTTGTGGAGACGGCCCTGGCTGAGGTGGCTGCTGCTGTTGCTGCTGTCCCCTCTGTCCTCGCTGTTGCCGCTGTTGCCGCTGTTCCCGGACCTTGGAGACCTCCGGCGGCTCCCTGTGACAGGCCCTGTGGCCCCGGGGAGGTGCCCGCCGACTCGTCGGCCAGCCCGGCAGCAATCCTGCCAGCACAGAATAGCTTACTGCGTTTCAGGGTAAAGTGACGATTAATTTCTATTTCCTGGCCTGGGTGCTGCTTCCTTCTTTAAGGAAGCTTCAAGGTTAAAGGTTAAGCTCAGTTATGTCAGGGCCCAAGTCCGTTTCGTGAAGGGGCTCTTGTACGACAGCTTAAGGTGGGATTGACTCTCTGCTAAGCGGAGGCCAGACGTGTACCTACTGAGAAGCAGGTCCTAAGTGATAACGTTTTCTAAAGAGACTGCTAAACACATCTGAACAGTGCTGCTGCAGAACTCTGAATGGGGGGATAGCAACTGTCTTAACTGATCTGGAATCTTGAGTTTACTTTTCAGTGGACAAGAGGTGTGTCTCGCAAGGCAAACAAAGAGAGGAGTAACACCCGATACTCATGTCAACATAAATTTATGCTCAGAGCGTAGGTGTAGGAACAGCATCGGTATGTATATGGAACATCGGGAGAGGAAGCTCTGTCGGTATTTACAGTTTTTCTACTACCTTGTCAGAGAGACGTTATCTCCACATTAGAAATGGATGTATTTTGAAACAGTGGTGGTGGATCGGATTTCTTCTTTCCAGTGTTAATATTTGCTCTTGAATCGTACTTAATACCTGGTAGCGCCTCAATCAGTTGTCAAAAATAAACTTAAAAATGTGTAAGGCTTATCTCGTTGGTCAGTATAAAGATCAAGGCTTTTTTCCTTTTTCCTTTTTCCTTTTTCCTTTACCTTTTCCTTTCTTCCCCAGTATTGTTTTTCTTTTCTCCTTCTCACTACAGTCTTAATTTTGTTTCTTGTCCCTTAAGTGTGTTTTCAGTGTGTTGCTGAAACATTTTCTCTTTCAATCCGAAAAAAGGAGCTGTCACTGGTGAAGATCGGAGCTTATCTGAAAATCCCTGAGCCCAGGAGCTGTCACCTTAGTCTTCCAGTCGGACAAGGACGACTTCATTTCTCGTGTAAATGCATTTTTCAGGTTTGCGTATTGTTTTTTCAGGAACGGAAAGTGTGTATAGAATGGATTTAAAATCAATCTTAAATGTAAAATGTCAAGGGAAAAAAGTTCTAGTTACAACCTCTGCACATAATTTGCCAGCTGTGGGACTAGGAGTTTTCTTATTTACTGTGTTTTGTTTAACGTGTCTGAAGTTTAATGGATAGCAATCAAGGCGTGCTAGAAATCTGAAAGCACTTTATGCTTTGTTCTCTCAGTCATTTTGGTATAACAAACTAGCTTATGTTTTAAACGCTCCATTAGGTTAGTGGTTTCCCTATAGGTAACAAGTCCCTGTGTGCTACAGTAAGACAGTAACAAAACATGAAGTATAGAAGTTCATCCTGTCATGGATGCTTCTGCCTACGGACACACAATTATGCTTATTTAAAGCAGTATCACCTTGAAACCTAATCAGCATTTTAAAAAGGACTTTGTAGCAGTTATTGGCTTTTGTCCTGGAGGGCTGAGGTTTGTTTTGTTTTGTTTTACATTCAGCATTTCTTTTTCTAGCTTACGTTGCCCTGTTGTTTTGCATGAGGAAAACGTGCAACTTTACAAAGCAGAACGGAAAGAGCTGCTTTTTAGTCTAACGTTTCAGTTTTTTGTAGGAGTTTTAAATGTGGTAGGAGTAAAACACCAGAAGTACTGCTGCCAAAGTTCTATTCAAACTCGTATTTCTTGGAGAAGCAGAAGAAGCCCAGGGAGAAATAAATTTGCAAACGTGCTCTTCATGCTCTCCTTTCCCAAGATTTCTCTGAGATATAGGCCATCCTCTGTGGGTTTTGAGGTATATGGTTCCCAGGAGTGAGAAGGAGGGCCAAACATCTCTCTTCTTGGATCTCAACATGCCAGGGCTTTAGTGTACTGCCACTTACGGCTCCGCTTTTTCACCTGGAAAAAGCGACCACATGATGTAGACTGAGGAGCCCTCACAAATTAACTTGCTATCACAAAGTGACGCCCAGAAAAGGTGTATTTAAAAGCTAGGCTCATTATAGAATAACAACAACCCCCTCATGATTGGTGCAGTAGACAGTGAGGTAGAGGGCGATCCCTGGAAAGACAGAAGAAAAGGAGCAGTGAGTTCTGGGTACCTTTGTGCACACGAAACAGAAAAACGCAGGCAGTGAAGTAATAGTGTTCCATTACTAACGCCAGCAATAGATAATTGCAACAATTATCTATTAGATCATAGGTAATAATTAACAGATAATTGTGCAACTCTGGAAATCAATAAATAACTGATTCCCCTCAGAGAATGTCTTCTACATTTTTATATTAAAAAGACTCCAGAGTTGTAATGGATTAAAATCCTACGGAAGTGAAAGAAATGGCATCAGCCACTAGTTCTGCAGAAGCTAAAAGTAATACCGATAGAGTTTAGATGGAAATTTTCACTTTGTGTGTTTAGTTTGGGGATTCTTTTTAAATCATTCATACCAGCGATTTAGTTCTTAAGGCTGTTTCTTTGAGATTAAGTGACAGGACTTCTGCTACTCTTTTCTTCTTGGAATGCTTCTTGATATTCTTACGTCAACCAGAACTTCTGTCTCTGTCGCAGATGTCAACGATGACCGTAGTTAAGAAGCCCAAATCTTCAAAGTCTAAAAAGCCCTCTTCAAGGCGGTCTGGCAAATCCAAGAAACCAAGTACTAAAATACTGATGTCACGCACCGCAAACTGGGGCCAGATACCGCCTGCAGAAGATTCAAGCCAAGTCTCTGTGGCCCAAGGACGTGGAGGTGCTATTTACTGTAGATCATCTGAAAAATCTAAGGCTTTTGCCCCAAGAGATCTAAGTAAGTGTGAGCTTTATCCCGACTCCATTTTCTTCAAAGCAAAAGTAGAAAATGCAGTTCTTACTTGTTGCACTGATAGAGAAGGGGACTAGTGTGAACAAAGACTTCAAAAGCGAATCCCCTAAGGCAACTGAAGTGACTGATGTTACAGAAATTAATTTTGATATATTTACAGTCAACAGAGAAATATGGGGAGCTTTTTGTAATGCACAGATTTATCCATGTCTTTTCCGTTTTGCAAAGAAAAGTGTTTGATTGTTGCTATTCACAGCTTCCATTTTTCACACGTTTTTTGAATGATAACATTGCTCAGGAAAAGATCTGGTATCTGTAGGGGTACCGTCATTCCTAGTTACTAGTTTTTACCTTTTTTCCGTATAATTTCAAGTCTAAGCTTGTGGTTTAAGTTATAATAAGGAAAAAAACAGTAGTTGAGTTAATCAGGTTAAAGATTATAGATGGAGAGGAACTTGGCATTAGGTACTACAAACAGAATGGCAGTTAGCTTTGCCTTAGAAAAATTAAAATGGTTGACGAAAGCTGTTTTTTGTTTTTTTTTTTCCCCGAAACATTGTGTTGACCAGCCAATTTGAATTTGGCGGTATTAAAGCTGTCTGCAATAATTTTTTTCTGGCTGCGATTGTAGCTAGCTCCTCTAGGTGCTCCTGCAGAATAGTATTTTTTTAAATACCTTCCTTAGAAACAAACAAACAAAATCTCTTTTTAAATTTAACTTTCTTGCAGTCGTTAATGATGGAATTGCTCCGCCACAGAACATTCTTTTTCCACCTGAGAAGATTTGTATGGATTGGCGAGAAACACAAAGTGTTGGAGTTGGCCTGTACAATCTTGGCAACACGTGTTTTCTTAATGCTACTCTACAGTGTTTGACCTACACACCCCCACTTGCCAATTACATGCTTTCTCTCGAGCACGGCCAGTCATGTGAGTACTTTCTAAGAGTATTTCGAATCTGTTGGACAGCTCTGAAGGTGAAAGAACAGCAGTGATTCTGAGACAAGCTTATTTGCCTGATTTTACCTGTAGAAGCTGGCTTTGAGCACTGTATTAGCAGTGGGCTCCGAATAGCATATGGAGTGCAATTAATGCACTGTTTGTTTAATGAATGAATTTATTTATTTATTTATTTATGTATTTATTAAAGGATCATTTATTGCTTCGTGGGAATAATGAAGTGCATTGGACAGTAATGCATTTAGTAGTAATTTTAGAGAGTAATACGTTTTTCAGCCTGTGGAGTTCACATTCCTGTCAGCCTTTACAAATGTGACTTTGCAGTAGTCTTTTAGATTTCTCATCACAAAATGCATTTGAATACAGGCTTAGTGGATATTTTTATTCTGTAAAGTTGTGTGAAATGAAATGTTACAAGACTGTTGGGACATTGGCATCTTGGGAGAATAGAATGTAGCAAGGAGAGTGGATATCGTATCTATAGTTTAAATTTTACTTAGATGTTTGTTTGTAGTTCTGGATATTTTGCTGGACTGGGATGCTTTCTTCTTTCACTCTTCAGGTCGTGAACAAGATTTTTGCATGATGTGCACAATGGAGACTCACATTAACCAGGCCCTGCGTTGCACTGTTGATGCCATCGAGCCTACGCATGTTATCAGTAATCTCAGTCGTAAGTGGCTTCAGATGTGTTTCTTTTCGATAGCTTGTAATCTTCAAATACTTATTTGATGTGTATAAGTGGTTTTAACACTAGAAAGAAGAGAGATTTTAGAAATAGAAGAATGATTTCATTTTTAAATGAGGTGAATACTATCATCTTCTTCTTTAGGAATAGGACAACATTTCCGTTTTGGCAGTCAAGAAGACGCACACGAGTTCTTGCGCTATACTGTTGATGCTATGCAGGAAGCGTGCTTGAATGGAAGCACCGAGTAAGCATAAACAAGTTCACTTTCATACATTCTCTAGCACCTTCTAGTCCTTTATTTACTATCAAAAATGATCTCTAGCACCTTTTAGTGCCTTATTTACAATCAGCAACGAAAGTCTACATCATCCTTAGTTTTCATAAAACTCTTTGAAGAGTTAACTGTGCGCCTTAAATCTTCTGAGGTCTGATTATAATTTATTTCCAGATTGGACAGATCTTCTCAAGCTACCACCATCATTCATCAAATATTTGGAGGATTTCTAAGATCGAGAGGTACTTTAAAAAATATTCCTGTCCTTAGAACTGATCTGTGTCTTTTGTCGGTAGTAAAGCAGTCTGTAGTTTGTCTAAAGTAGTATCTGGCAACAACTTGAATTTGGACAGTTAGTCTCCTTCACATAAGGTTAAGCATTTATATTTTGCTTCCAGTGAAGTGCTTGAATTGCAAAGCAGTTTCGGATACGTATGAGGCATTTCTTGATATCACTTTGGATATAAAGGTAAGATGTTTTCTAAATATAATTCATGATGTTTAAGTACATGCCTAACTTTCTAAATTAAACTTGTTTACCTTAAAAAACCAAACCACATATAATGTTAAAACGTAAGAGCTTGGTGGTGCTAAGGAAGTGGATTGGACTTTGTCCTTCTGTGGAACCCATGTAAATAGTCTCCACATTTGCATTGGGTTTAAGGGGAAAGAATTCTCTTTCTGCAAAAATTATAATGCTGTCACACTTCTCTGTTGTTCTACCCCAATGTACATCTAATTGTTAGACTGATGAATTTGTCCCCAGTATTGATGACAAAGCACACTATAGATGCTGTCTAGGCTACTGGAAAAGTATTTGTTCCGAAGTCAAATGACTTCCAGGTGAGGTCAATGCTGAGCATGCTCTTTCTGCCTCCTTCTTCACAGTGCTCATAGTAGATCGCTTGAGTATGTTAGTAAGATTCTCTTATAAACCACTAGTACGTCTCTGGAATTTTGAATTTACGGTGACTTTACGCTCTTCTTTCTCGCTCCTCTAGGCGGTTTCATCTGTTACCAGAGCTCTGGAACTCTTTGTGAAACCTGAAGAGCTGGGTGGAGAGAATTGCTATAAATGTAGCGAGTAAGATTTTGACGAATTAGGTCTTAATCCTAGATGTCAGTTTTATATGTTGCATGACTCTGTTGGACTACCTCTAAACTTTGGATCTACTTACGAGTTTTGTGGAAGTTTATAAAACACTTGGATTTTTGTTTCTTTGGAGGGGGGAAGTCTTGTTCAGAGGCATTCCCTATGGGTTTGCAATTCTCTGGCTCGTATTTTGCCATCAGAATTCAAAAAGAGATACTTTTGTTCTTTCTATTTATTAGCTCTCGACAGTACTTTTCTTGATGTAAACTGCCCAGTTTCCGTTGTTCTCTGGGCTAGCGGCTAATTTTCACTGCTTACGCTGTAGGTCCTACCTTGGAGCGGGCAATGTATCAAACTGAACTATTGTGTTTCAAAGGATGGCAGACAGTTTCAGTGTCTTTCCAGACAAGCTCAGTACATGAAGACTTCCTACTGTTAAATGTCTCCCTCCTGTAGAATGACCATGTGCTTCTGTTGTATTTTTGATGTTGATAGACGACCTATGTTGGAGATTATTTGCAATTTCTAGTCGTGGGGACCAAGGCTCTCTCGTTCCACTTTCATTATTTGTATTTCTCTTGAAAGCTGAAAGAATGTATCCAGGATTGGAGTTCAAATAGCCACTTTTGTAGACCAAGAAATGGTACCTTGCCATCCAACCTGGTAATACCCTTTCGTGAGAGATTCCTGTTCCTGCTATGCCCGGGGTTTTGGGAGAATTTACCTTCTTCACTGTATTAACAAACCTGACACGCAGTGCATGGGTTTATGAAAAGAAAAAAGACCAACCTATTATGCAAGTAAATGTCATTCAAATAGCATAGGCATGCGTGAGACATTAAAACGAGTTTGTTTTGGGGGCGAAAAAAGAAGATGCCTTCAAACACTTATCTCTGCTTGTTTTTAAGGTGTAAAAAGATGGTTCCTGCATCCAAGAGATTTACCATACACCGTTCTTCCAAGGTTCTCACAATATCACTGAAAAGATTTGCAGATTTCACAGGTGGAAAGATCAACAAGGTATATTTACCACTGTAATGCAACTATATCATCGTGTAATGGGACATCCCCCAAAGCTGAAAGTTGTTTATATTTTCAGACAATAATTGTAGACTAACGACTATGGCTTATTCTTTCTCTTACTATCAATAAAGTTCCCGCTTGACAAGAAGCATATGCTTTCCTCTGAGAAGGCTGATTCATCAGGAAACAGTTCTCTGCAACTTCTAGTCTTAAACATTGTTTATGGGAAGACTTATTTGTAGTGAATCAAGAAATATCTTCTAGAAATATATTCTAGAAATAAATTCTAGTCTGTGTTTTTTGGAAGTGTTTTTCTCTGGCTAGCCCACGAAGTACTCTGGGATAATTTTTCTATCTTCTTGGTCTCTCTTTAGGAGGTGAAATATCCGGAGTATTTGGACCTGAGAGCCTACATGTCACAGTCAATGGGAGAACCACTGCTCTATGCCTTATACGCGGTGCTGGTACATCACGGTGTCAGCTGTCACTCAGGACACTATATATGCTATGTAAAGGTAGAAGTCAACAGCATTTCTAACAGGGTAAAGGTTGTGCTGGCAAACCAGTGAAAGCGTGACTAGCAGCTACTGTTTCTAGGGAAAAAGATTTCATTATATTTTTATTTGACACGTGTGTATTTTGTTCCTATCCGTGATTTCATTTGGAACACGTGCAATTCACCTAAAGAAATGGTTGTCTTTATTTGCAGGCTGGTAATGGACTTTGGTATCAGATGAATGATGCTAAAGTAGTCCGTACTGACATTAAGAGAGTTCTTGGTCAGCAAGCTTACATACTTTTTTATATCAGGTAATAACAAATCTTAACATGTGTTCAGAAGAGATTTACTTTCCTGTTATTGATATTTTTCTGTTTTGCAAGTGTTTTTCTTGCTATCCCAGGGAAAGATTATTATTTGTCTAATTCAGTTCTGTCTAACCTGAAATTCTCTGTGTCATTTATTATCTTTTGTTGCTTGGCCTGAAACTGCAGCACTTGTGTAAATTGCTATCTATGTGTTACCTGTAGCTGGCTAATTTAGAGAAGGAGAGAAATGAAGGTCATCTGTCGTGTAAGAATGAATTATTGTTCTGAAAGTGATAGTCTTAGTAGCAAGACTGTTCTCTCCTTTTCAGTTTGTAGTCTTGGCGAAGCCTTCTGTAGAGAAGGCTTCCATATCGTATGAACTGTTCCTCTAAAATTATAGGATGGGATTTAATCCAAGAGTAGGCTGAAAGAAAAACTAAACTACGATCACTGCTCTTTTCTGAAGGCGCTATGATTTGACACTTGGAGAACGTGCGTTTTACTTGCCAGCACCATCTTATCCCTGTTCATTCCCTCCTGGTCAGCAGGGGGCTAATAGTAAGCAGGCTGGATTTATGGGACCACGACTTCTTCCTCATATGATTAAGGTAATTCAGGGAAGTGGGAGGGCAGGTAACGGCACCAAACTGCTAGTGGGTTTGGGGTTTGGTGTGGGGTTTTTTGTTTGGTTTTCAGCATCTTAGTTTTGTTTTCCTTCCCATGCTGCAGCTTTCTTCACAGCCTTCATGCTACAGCCAGAGTCATTCAAACAGTGGTTACTGCTAAATTGTGCAGCCATGCGACTCCATTACTTTATACCTCCAAGACAGCTTTCTAAAGCACAGAGAGCTACGCTCTTTGACAATTTAAGCAGAGTGTACTAATCCTCGAATCATTTAAAAGAGGACTTGTTTTTCCTATCGTCGTCACTTTAGCTAAGACAGGGAAAACTAAGTGTCTTATTCCTGAGCACCAGAACAATTACTTCAGGCTTTTCAGGGTATGTTTAAAGGGGAAAATAAATATATTTGGGAATAGCAGCAGGTAATGTTAAGTTGTTTGGCTGGTTTTCAAAGATGATGTTAATTTGATTCCAATCGGCTGTAAACCAAAAGCAGGAATTGAATACGCTTATTGGACTTGCATTTATCTTTAAAGGGCAGTGTGTTTTTCTTTGTAGGTGTTAAGACCATTTGTAGAAATACTCAGTAGGAGAGTTTTGTGTTTCAAAATGTTAAATGCAGTGTTTGCGTTAATCCATCTTGCCATTTCTTCTTTTTAAATACAGAATTCAAGCCGTTTAAATGGAAATGGATCCATAAAAGAGGACGCAAAGACCACTGGTGTCACCCTAAAAAGGCCATCTTCAGCACCACCGATGGCCTGTGTTCAAAACCAGACAATTACCAGGCCTTCAATTACTGATCCGTCAAGAAAACAGAAGATCACCACCAGTATTCACAATAAATTGCCTGCTCGTCGGACTGTGTCACAGCCTGACTGTCTTAGCAGTGCTGCGGAGGATGAAGATCTCTACCAGGCTGTTCCTTCATCCACAATTACAAATTCGGTAATGCAAATGAAGCAAATGCAAACAAGCAAAAAAGTTTCTGATGAGATTTTTGTGGAGCCAACAGTGAATGAAAATCCTAAACTCAGCTCTGATAACACAGTCCCTTACGGTGCAGAATCTTCAGGAAAATCTGAGGAGGAGTCAAAGGGCTTATTTAAAAGGAATTGCAATGCAATGTCCTCTAATGGAATTTTGGTTGGAAAGGTAGTCCGTACATTGCAGCATTCCGGTTCTTCCTGTCAGAATGCTGACGAAGGAAGATCCCAGCATGAGCTGCCAAAAACCGATTCACTAAATGGTGCTATTAGGTTAGGTAATGAATCGAAAGAAAACGCACTGAAACTTGATGATTCCACTTGCCGAGTTGAACCTGTTAAGCCTTCTGAGATGTTCTTTTCTAAAACAAATGGATTGCTTGAAACATAGATTTGCTCCATCGAGAATTTCTCACCTATGATGTATTCGGGAGTGTTTATTGTGTTCCTAATTCAGGTGAAATACTGAGAAAACACAGCACAAATGTGATTGTAAGACTTTGTGGTATTATCCCATTAGAATTTGCAGACCTGAGCTTACATTAGAACTTGTCAACTTAAGCTCAGCTGAGATAAAAATTCCTAAGTTTCATAAAGTAGATTTTGGGAGGTGAGTTGGGGTTATCTTTGAAGTGTAGATAATGCATACAACTCAAAACGGTCTTGCTTACCATTTAATGGAGAAATTCTGACAAGACTAGTCCTCAGTACTACTACAAATAGCATTGTTTTGTCTGCTGACTTGTGCGTTTTGATTGCAGATGCCTGGAGCTATGCCTTCAGTCAATCGAGAAGTCATCACGGAGTCCCTCACAGCCAGCCAGCTGAACAGCTTGTCAGAGGAAACGAGGTAAAATGAGCACAGTCTGATTAAGACAAGACCTTATGGAAGTTCGTTACGGTTTTATCTGTCTACTAATAGTATTTAATGGAAGGATTTAAATTAGTACAATTCCATGCTGTATGTCCAGCGTTACGAACAGAACTAATGATCAGCACTGAGCATATCACTCTGATGCAGGTTGGTGCCTCAAGGAGAACTTGTGTTCCTTCATAGAATGTTTTTCCATTTTTCTCCACTGTCTGGAGAAACACTGGCTGTTCCCCGCTCGCCCCTATGCCTTTTTTCTCAGAGCAGCAGGTGGAAGGAGACGGATGCATTTGCTTTTTTAGTGCAATGGCTTCAGAAGCAAGAGGGGAGAAAGCACTTTCTCAGGGAGCTGAAGAAGGTGTCCTAATCACAGGAGAGGTTTCTAAATGGCATATCTCTGCGAGTGTTCCTGTAGTCTGGAGGTTTTTGTTTGTTTGTTTGCCTTTGGAAGGTTTTACTGTTAATCTTCACGTCCTTCAGCAGAAGTGAGAAATGTGATTTTATTTTGTGCAGTGTCACGGACCCTGCGAAATCTACTGGGAAGGATGAATACCTCGCACAGTACCAATGTGATGACGGTGGAGACAAGGAGAAACCAAGAAGATCAAAAGAACGTGACCTCATTTCTAATGAAAATGTTTTGTACGGCAAAGAGACTTCTGAGCCTGGTGAGAAATTGCGGCAAACTTCCTCTCTCAAGTGTGACACTGAATGTAGCTCTGATAAGCTTTCCTCCTCAGCTATTGCAGAGAGATGCCAAGGTAGAAAGGACAAGACTAAAAACACTGAGAAAGAGCATTACCAAAGCAAGAGGGAACATGCTCCTAGTGAAGAGAAGGAGAGTCAAAAAGCAGGTCCTTCCAGCAAGAGGAGGTGTTCTCAGAGCGTGGAAGTTGTTGAGCAAAAGCGTCACAAGCAGGAGCACTGGGAGGGAAGCAGGTGCAGATCTTTCCCTGGTGAAAGAAACAGCCCTGAGAATGGCAGAAGAGCAGTCAAATATTCAAAGTACAGATCTGGCAGCGGAGGAAGATCAGAACAAGGTAGCAATAGATATTACCGATCCAAAGGGGAAAGAAGTTGGAGCAGAGAAAGATACTATCGAGATGAAGCACGGAGGTGGGAAAGATGTAGCTATTACAATGATTACTATTCACCTCATGCGACAGGAGACAGTAGAGAGAGAAAGTTCTCTCACGGCGATGCAGCCTTTGACAAATGGACTGCAACTTACTACGGCAGGTCACATAAGCATTATCATTACAAAAGTGGATGGCCTCACGGTTCCCTCTTGAGAGATGAAGATGGACGTCGCTTTAGCACACCCGGAGCAGACTTGCATCGTTGCTCGGTATCTCAGCAACATTCTGGAAGACATTCTCGTGAAAGACATGCGCTTCCACCTGTGTCAGCTCATTTGGAGAACTGTCGCCAGAAAAATGAAACAGAAGGAAACAGAAAAAGAAAATCTACCCGTGCAGAAGGTAGTGAAAGTGAAATAGAAAGGAAAGACAGAAAGATAGAAAAGGAGCTTTTAGGTGGTGAAAAAAATGCAAAAATATCACAAGTTCTAGAAGAAAAAGAAGTCTAAGGATAAACATGGAGAGAGTCTAAGGATAAACATGGAGAGAAGGATTCCAAGTAAGCAAGGATTCCAGCATACTCCGCATTTTTTATCCTAATTCTTTTCTGGGTGCTTCTCATGTATTCCTTCTTTTTTTTTTTTTTTTCTCCTTTTTTTTTTCTTCTCTTTTTTTCTTCTTCTTTTTTTTTTTTTTTTTTTTTTTTTTTTCTGGTAGTTTCTAAGTTACTTAGATAGCATCAGCTGGCTGGGGATCATGTTGTTAGGTTGATCAGTGAAGATAGGAAAGCTATTGCTGAATTGTGTCAGAGCACTAGCTTTGGACCACATAGTTGGAAACACATCCGTACACCATTCTGGATTAGGTTAAAAGTTTTTTTCTGCTTGCACGTATTCCAGAGCTAGCCATTGTTAATGATCTGTGTACAAACCAGGACCTATGGTCCTCCAATCTGAGGGCTTAAGTTTGCTACATCTAAAGTAAGTTGCGTGTGCACAAAGCACCACAAAATAGCTGACATGCTGCAAATCATCACCTGTGGTAAAATAAATAAAGTTTCATATAGGCAACAAGTGCCACATCTTTTTTTCTCTTTTAAACTTGCATGTTTCTTTCAGACTTCACGATTTGTGTTTCTGTGTGCTCCACTTTGACAATGCCAATCGCAAGCGTAAAACAAGAAGAAAAAGGAGAAGAAAAAGAAGAAAAAAGAGAAACAGCAGGAAAGTGAAAGGCTCCTTGGAACACTTAGATCCTCGTTTCCAGAAGATAACGCGGGAGAAGAAGGAAGAATCCCATCCTCCAGATGGCTCTTCATGTGAGCAATGCAGAAGTGAGAGCAGTAAACAACCTTACAAGGAAGGGAAGCCTTCCAGTGCAGGCGAAAGCAAGAAATACAGCCCCGTCTCATCCAACGAGTGTATTAAAGGTAAGCGGCCGCAGTGTGTTTGAGGAATTCCTTTTCTATTAATGTAGAGATTATTTCCAACAGTCTTGAAGTGCTTGGTGAGTTAACAGTCTGCTGGATATTAAAAAAAAAAGCGGATGGACTTTTTCTTTCCGTTTTTAAATGACCACTAGGAAAGAATGCCTGAAATAAAGAGGTGAAAGGCAAATAGTTTTCATTTGGTGTGATGATTAAGTGGCAAACAAGAGGAAGAGTTGCAAGATCCCTTCTTAAATTCAGTCCAGCCAAGTAGGAAAAGTAAACGTGGACAGCTGTATCTTGGCAAAGAAGATAGTAGGGAGCAAGGAGGTTTAGCAGTCAAGATGGAAGGTGATGCCATGAGGCTTACAGGCTAGTAATGTTCTAGTGAAACCCAGCCTTCCTAAAGAAACCTGCCTGACTACTTCACGTGAATAACAGACTCTGTTCAGCTATTTCCTAACATAGAAAGGGTGCTGACTGCTTCTTCAGAGTAACATAAGTTAGTGATACTACTGAAATAGTTGTGGTTCAGATGTAGATCTGATTTCTCCTAAGCACGCTCAATTCACAGCTGTTGATCCTCCAGCGGAGGCTTTGCAATTGAACACCTGGAGAATAGGTAAATTTCCCGCTGTTGTTCTCCTCTCCTCTTGTTTTGTTTTGTTTTGTTTTCCTAGTAGAATAGGCTTAAGACTCTGAAGAAACAGGCTGCTTTTTTTCATTTCCAACACTGGCTGTTCCTCCTGAGCCCCGCCTTCTATTTTTGCAGTCACAGGATACGTGAATGTAAATTCTTGGGAGAGAGGTAGAAAACTCTGTTTCAACTGGTGTTTTTTTCGGCTATGTGGGGAGACCAAATAGGGTGGTTTTGAATCTTCTGGCTCTTATTCAGAGCAGCAGCATGTGGAGGGAGACAGATGTGTGTGCTTTTTTAGTGCAATGGCTTCAGAAGCAAGAGGGGAAAAAACACTTTCTCTGGGAGCTGGAGAAGGTGTCCTTATCGCAGGAGAGGTTTCTAAATGGCATATCTTTGCGAGTGTTCCTGTAGTCTGGAGGTTTTTGTTTGTTTGTTTGCCTTTGGAAGGTTTTACTGTTAATCTTCACGTCCTTCAGCAGAAGTGAGAAATGTGATTTTATTTTGTGCAGTGTCGCGGACCCTCCGAAATCTACTGGGAAGGATGAATACCTCGCACAGTACCAATGTGATGACGGTGGAGACAAGGAGAAACCAAGAAGATCAAAAGAACGTGACCTCATTTCTAATGAAAATGTTTTGTACGGCAAAGAGACTTCTGAGCCTGGTGAGAAATTGCGGCAAACTTCCTCTCTCAAGTGTGGCACTGAATGGAGCTCTAAAAAGCTTTCCTCCTCAGCTATTGCAGAGAGAGTCCAAGGTAGAAAGGACAAGACTAAAAACACTGAGAAAGAGCATTACCAAAGCAAGAGGGAACATCACGGAACATTTTCCGTGATTTTCTTCCTGAGCAGAAGTGTGCAGTACTCCTTTTCCATTAATGTAGAGATTATTTCAAACAGTCTTGAAGTGCTTGATGACTTACCAGTCTGCAGATGTATTATCAAACCAAAAAAAAACCCCGACTTGGTAGACTATTTTTTTCCCACTTTTGAATGACTACTAGGAAGAAGGTTGTTCCGGCATCAAGAAAGTCATGTGGAATGTAACAAAATTTACTGAACCAGTAAATAAAAACTATATTTTTCTATTAGTTCCATTGTTTCAACTCTTCTGACGCTTATGGATGGCACAGATAACAGAGAGGAGATCGTGGTAATCGGAGCTACCAACAGACTGGATTCTATAGATCCTGCTTTACGAAGACCAGGACGCTTTGGCAGAGAGTTCCTCTTCAACTTGCCAAATAAAGAGGTGAGAACTTGAATTCAACGTTAGTTCTACCATGGCAAAGTCCAACTTTATAGGAAAAAAAAATAATTGACAACTTGAAAAAAGAGTGATATGTGGAGACACTGCGTTGTTCCATGGAGGGCAAATCTGGTACTGGATATATATGGTCAGGATGATACCACCAAGTAGTTAGTTCTATAATCAAACCTTTCGTTCCCAAAGTTGTACCTGTTTGCTTAATTATTTAGTCCACTTGGGCGTTTTCATCTTGAAGTTGTGTTTTTGGTCTCAATCCTTCACTTCTGAATGAATAGGGGACGTGTTTGCATTTGATTGTGCCCCGGATCGGTGGTAGTAGTTTGAGTCATAATTATTTTCTTCTTTATAGTAATTGTAGCAATTTGAAGCATTGTGCCAGAAGTGCTTTCTGTGCATTTACTGACTGAAAAGCAAATGTGATGAAGTAATGAGACTGTCACAATGAAAGCTTGCTAAGTTTTAGAGAAGTTTTTTGGACAACAAAGAAATGTTTCTGGATAAATTTTTCATTACAGTATTTTCCTTTGGGTCATTAGGTCTCGTAGTTTGGAAACTTGTTATTGAAACTATAAATGCCTTTTCTTTCATTGTAGGTTCCTAGAAAAAGTTCAGTATAACAAATAAGAAATATTCAATTTCCTGGTTGAAAATGCAGAGTGTATATTAAATAACTGTAAAATACTTGAAAGTTGAGCAAGTAAGAAAAGCGTATTAATAGATGAGGGGTTTTGAGGGAGGACTGGGGTTTTTTTGTTTGTTTGTTTGTTTGCTTGCTTTTTGGTTTGTTTGTTTCTTGTTGGTATTTTTAAGGAAAACTTGAGACAAGCTAAAATGCAATGATTTTGCTTCCAGGCTAGAAAAGAAATTTTCAAGATTCATACTCGTGACTGGACCCCTAAGCCACCGGACATGTTGCTTGATGAACTAGCTGAGAAATGCATTGGTAAGACTGAAACCAAAATGGATTCTTGCTTGTGAGCAAGTTGTAAAGAACCTTAGCTTGTACCAGGCAGTACCCAAGCTCTTGTGCCTTGCTGCACAACTAGTCAACGAGGCAGCTGGCACGCCTTCATAGCAATCAGAGTTAGATGCTTTCATCTATTTACTCTTTGTTGTCGTTCTTTTTGTTGTCTGAAAACGTTAAATGGTTCTGGGGCATCTTCCTCAAGAGTATAGTTTTTGATGAGGAGTCTGCTTCAGCTGCATAAGCGCAGGATATCAGACAGTGCGCAACATGAAACTTCCCTGCAGAGCGGTAGCACTTTGAATTCCCTGTTAACCTGTTTGGTTTTGGCATTACAAATTGTTTAAATGTTGCATGTTGTAAACCTGGGCCTTGACTGATGTAATGTTTGATTTTTGTTTGTTAGGATACTGTGGTGCAGATATCAAATCTTTATGTACTGAAGCTGCGCTGTGCTCTCTACGCCGATGCTATCCTCAGATTTATGCAAGTAGGGAGAGGTTGCTTCTATTAAAATAAAAGCAAAGGACTTTTTCATGGCTCTGAAGAAGGTTGTTCCGGCATCAAACAGGATCGTGGCTTCACCCGGACAAGCACTATCACCCATTTTCAAGCCACTTTTTAAAAGATCAGGAGCGAATATTTTACAAGTTGTGCAGAAGATCTTCCCGCATGCACAGCTTGCACTAAAGGAGGACCGACAGCAAGGTATAACCACAGCATCCACTTCTTTATAATTCTGCTAAAGCAAAAACTTGTGGTTTGTGCAATCAACTTAAACCTTTCAGACACAATGATGGTAGAATTTTATTATTTGCATGTGCATGTCTTTCTTTTGGGCATGTCTGGAAGATAACGCATAGGTTTTATTCTGGATTCGAAACTGAAATGCCAAATGGAAGCCCTGAATGACTCAATACACAGTAAAGGACGATGTGTTCTCTACTGAAGCATCCTGCTTCTGACGGCAGCTAAGATAATTAGCATTTGTAGAGGTTGACTTGAGGTTTGAAGTATAAGGCAGCTATTTTTCTTTAAAAAATCAAAACTCAGATATTTGGAGGGGAAGCATTTCTAGGTCAATGTTTCTAATTCCTTTCTGAAGAATGTCGGGACCAGGATACAAGTATAACTGGTCTAAGCTAAATACTGTTTTAGCTATCATCATTTTTAACCAGTCTCCTAATTTAAATGTTTGTAGATCGTACTATACATGTGCACGTGAGATCAATTAGCGCTGATATTTACTAGATGAATGGAATTCTGTGGCCATCACATCCTTAATCCCCGTGCTTTCATTGTGGGAACCTCCTCCAGAAAGAAATGGTCTTGTTTTTTTTTTGTTTTTTTTTTAGCTATTTAGCAACTGCGGAAATTGTTTGTAATCTCCTTTATTCTAAGGGGGAGAAAAAAATCACCAAGAGTAGCGTACCTTATACGTACACATCAGCGGGACTTAGTACAGCTTTGTAGGGCCTTGTGCCATCTCCTTAGATCTGTGGTGGGATGAACTCTAGGAAATAGCTTTCAGTGTGTGCTCTCAAATGAAGAAAGGGTTTTGGCACTGATTTAGAAGCTGTATTCATGTAAGAGAACGAGACAAAGGCTATTCAGGAAAGTTAACAAACCTCTTTTGTCTTTCAGACCATTTAAATCCTATTTTACAAGATGATACGTTCGACAGTGATGACGATGCATCCTTGGTTTCTGGAGATGAATTAAAAGATGGAATGCCTGACGGACCAGAGAAAAAACGCCTCTGTTTCAGCAGGTAAAGAAAGATAGATCCGTGTTATGTTTAGATTCTCAGGACTGCTGAGTCTTTGTAAACAGTTCCAGCTGTTAAAAGTGCGAGGGGTGGTAGACGAAGGGGTAACATCAAGTTTGTGTGTTGAAGGGGTGCTTGGTATTCACAAGGAGAAAGGGTGAAGGGACTAAAGTTGTAATGAAGTTGCTCTGAATGACCAAATTGAAAAGCCCAGGCTTGTCTTCCTAAGCCAAAGTGATCCGTAGACTACCAGAACACGTTGACTTAATCCATGGCATTCTTTGAAAGACTCAAGACCACATAAATGTCCTGTCTGTCCTTTTAGCTAAAAATACCCCAACTTTATGGGTTTGTGTTGCCACCTTTTGCCCTTCTGTTTTCCAGGATTCTTAAACCAATGGTGAATTATGTAGCAGAAAGAAAACTGAGAAATGGCTTGTTAAAACACCTTGAGAAAAATCTGAATGGTGTCTTTATTTGTTAAGCCACCAAATTGTGTTAATCTTGTGGTATTTTAGTATGGAAGTCATGCAAGCCCACTGTTGGAAAGTTAGATCATGTTGTCACAGCTGGATCAGTTATTTTTCTCAGTTTCTATTGCTGTGCTGTCCAGAAGATTTTCTGTCCTCTAGAGCAAGGCTAAGTCTCTAGAATCTTTGATTTAAGCCAGCAAAGGTACAGCCTGATTGAAGTGGGGAAACAAATGCTCCTCACAAATTTATTTCCTAGTAGTAAAGCAAGATTGCAGGGATATTAATTTGCAGTCTTGGTTCAGTACAGAATAGGAAACACAAGGGAAGAAGATGAAACAATTGGAATGACTGAATAACTTAACTGGAAATCTTACATGTATTTAATGTACCGCTGCCATTTGGATTATTTGGATTATTCCACCTCGCACTCCGCCACCTCCTCGTCCGCCACATCCTCCTCCGCCACCTCCTCCTCCTCCTCCCCTCCACCTCCTCCTCCGCCACCACCTCCTCCTCCGCCACCTCCTCCTCCTCCGCCACCTCCTCCTCCTCCGCCACCTCCTCCTCCTCCGCCACCTCCTCCTCCTCCGCCACCTCCTCC